>NC_143482.1:54678672-54979672 GCF_027475165.1 Benincasa hispida
ACAATTTCGCAATATGGAAACACATGATCACGACCATCTTGATCATCGAGGATCTCATGTTCGCTCTTACGGAGGCTTGTCTGTTGGATTTTATATCCTAAACTGGTAGTTTGTAAATTAATAAATATATTCTGTTTTGTTTTTCAATAAAATTGTTATTGAAATTGTAGTCTTGAATCCAATAAACTAAGGTTCTGAGGCTATTTAATGTAGTTTGAACTTTATGTAGTGACATAAATGTGGATCACGTTCAAATATATAGCCAAAATGGTCTATAGTATATAAATAAGGTTGGGCGCCTTGTTCTGGGGACACTATGGATGCAGCCCACTTTGTAGTTAATACAAACGATGTGATCCTGAATCGTTCATATAGAGATATGTGAGTGAGGGCATCCTATACAATGAGTTTGCATAAGACCGAACCATGAAATAGTCACCTTTTACGTTCTAAATGTCGTTTTATGTATAAAACTGACTACTTCGTTAATTGATGACCTAGGTAACTTAATCTTAATCCTGAGCTAACTATGAACTCCTGTTCACTCGAAATTATCCTTAGATCTGCATAGGTGAGGGCAACTCGTTATCGCTAGCCCAGTAAGCCTCCATTTCAGAGGTAAAATCAAGTGGATAGCTGGGAACATAGGGTACAAGATGGAATTCACTCCTACATGTTATAGGGATAGTAGATAGGTTGTTCCCTTTAGTACTGAATCCAGGTCTTGAACAAGGGGCCCCACCCTCTCCTTGGCCCGAGAGGGATTCGGTTTATATGTTGAACCTTAAACCAATTGTTCATTAAAGGATCAGTGAAACTTAAGGAACAAGATGTAGTCTTGGGGGTAAAATGGTTTTTATGACCCAACCAAGATTATGAACAACCTGTGAAGGATTAGCTTACTAATCATGGTTATATCAAATGGACACAAATATATCTATAGTGAGGGGAGTGCAACTACGGGACTATAGTGGAATGACCCGTTAGTTAACGAATGTTGATTAGCTTCGTCTAAAGAGTTTAGTTAGCTAATCTCGAATCGTTGGAGCCCATGATTTATAGGTTCATTAGGTTCCCCTACTAGCTTGTATGGAATAAACTTAGAACAGTATGATAGAATAATATGAAATGTTCAAATTAGGTGAAGAGAGAGAAACCGACAAGTATATGTGATTAGTGGTCGAATTTTTCATTTTTGAGATACAGTTTTAATATTTAAATATCAAGAATATGAATACATTCATGTTCGGAAGCTCAGAAATAATGGAAATGGTCAAAGATGTAAAAAGTCAAAGAGTTGACTTTTGACTTTGAAAAGTCAAACTTTGACCGACCATATATTCAAATGTGATTTGAATTTCGAGAAAATGAATGCAGATTCATGCTCGAGAGGTCAAAATTAGTCAACACGGGAAAAATCATAAAAAGTCAAAATGTTGACTTTTTGGTCAAAGTTTGACTCTGACAAAATGACTATTTTGCCCTTTGACTAAAGTTAGTGGGAAAATCCAAACTTTTGTTGGATAATTCCACTAACAAAATAGTGGGATAGGTGTTGGCTTATAGTGGAGACATTAAGTCCACTTAGATAGTGGATTCTAGGTGTTGGGTTTTTATGGTTTTGTTTCATGCAATTGTTGCATGGCTCTTTTCTATAAATATGGGCTTTGAATTTGGATTAAAAACTTTTGCCCATTTTTCCAATTTTAGTTTTAAAATTTGGGCTGGAAAAATCACAATTTTGGAGAAAAATTCTCAACCCAAACCCAACCCAAAATTCCATTTCTTTTTCCATCTCTTTCTCTCTCTCGAGTTCTTCATTCATCGGGTCCCACAACCCGGTTCTGAGTCCAAAGGAGTGTAGGTCAACTCTAGTGGTGGTCCGGAAGAGTTCGGGTCGAGATTCAACGAGGAAAAGCGGTTTTCGGGAGCTTCAAAGATTATTTTTAATTCACTGTTTTGCATGTTTTTTTCTTTTAAATCAAAATCAATTATTGTGTAATTAGATCCTTTTTCCACTGCGTATATCTCGTCTTCCATCATTGTCCTCCTATTCCAGCTTCGAATGTCGTTCGAAATGTTCGGGTGGCATACAAGAGATGGACAAGGGCGAATGAGAAGGCCCGAGCCTACATCTTGGCAAATCTTTCTGAAGTCTTGGCCAAGAAACATGAGCCTATAGTCTCAGCGCGTGAGATCATGGAGTCCATGCAAGGGATGTTTGGACAACCATCTGAACAGCTTATGCATGAGACACTTAAATACATATTTAACTCCAAAATGGAAGAAGGCACCTCTGTTCGGGAACATGTGCTAAACATGATGGTCCACTTTAATGTGGCGGACTTGAAACGGTCTATCATCGATGAGGACAGCTAGGTTAGCATAATCCTGCATTCTTTGCGGGAGGGCTTCCTGCACTTTGATAGCAATGTGATTCTTAACAAAGTGAAATATAACCTTACAACTCTCCTCAACGAGTTGCAGACCTACCAATCTTTACTAAAAAGTAAAGAGATGCAGAAGGGTGAGGCAAATGTTGCTTCATCCTCTAGGACGTTCCATAGAGGTTTGACCTCAGAAACGAAGTCTGCACCTTCTACTTCTAACTCTATAAAGGGGAAGAAGAAGAAGGATGATAAGGGAAAAGGGAAGACACCTGCTAACCCACCACCTGTCACCTCAAGGAGGCGTCCACAGGTTGCTAAGGGAAAGTGTTTCCTTTACAACCAAGATGGACACTGGAAGAGGAACTGTCCTCGGTATCTAAAAGAGAAGAAAGCAGCCAAGGCCAATAAAGGTAAATGTGATTTACTTGTACTTGAAACTTTTTTAGTGGAGAATGATGATTCTGCCTAGATAATTGATTCGGGTGACATTAACCATGTTTGTTCTTCTTTTCAAAGGATTAGATCTTGGCGACAGTTGGAGGCTGTTGAGATGACGATGCGAGTAGGAATCGGGCACGTCGTTTCAGTTGTTGTAGTGAGAGGACTCTAGTTAGCTTTACAAAATAGGTTTCTTATTTTAAATGATGTATATATTGTTCCTGAACTAAAGAGGAACCTAATTTCTGTAAAGTGTCTATTGCAATGTAAATATACTATGTCGTTTAATGTGGATAAAGCGTTTATTCATAAAGATGGTGTCTTTATTTGCACAACAAATCTGGAATCGAATTTATATGTGCTAAGATCGTTAGCCATTAATTCCCTCCATAATACTGAATTGTTCAGAACTGTCGTAACTCAATCAAAACGTCGACGAATTTGTCCAAAAGAAAATGTCCAACTTTGGCATCTACATTTAGGGCACATCAATCTCAATAGGATTGAGAGATTGGTGAATAATGGACTTCTAAGTGAGTTAAAAGAAGATTCTTTACCAGTATGCAACCTTGAGGGTAAGATGACTAAACGATCTTACTGGAAAGGTTATAGAGCCAAGGATTCTCTTGAGTTAGTACATTCTGACCTTTGTGGTCCTATGAATGTGCGAGCTTGAGGTGGTTACAAGTATTTTATTAGTTTTACTGATGATTACTCAAGATACGGGTATGTTTATCTTATGCAACGAAAGTCTGAATCCTTTAAAAAGTTCAAAGAGTTCAAGGCTGGAGTTGAAAACGCATTAGATAGACGGATTAAAACACTTCGATCGAATCGAGGTGGAGAGTTTTTGGACTCGGTATTCTAGGACTATTTAATAGAACATGGAATCATTTTCCAACTCTCAGCGATGGGTACACCTGAGTAGAATGGTGTAGTAGAGAGGAGAAATAGGACCTTGTTAGACATGGTTCGCTCGATGATGAGTTACGCTTCCTTACCGAACTCGTTTTGGGATTCGTAGTGGAGACTGCGGTATACATACTCAACTATGTTCCCTACAAGAGTGTTGCAAGGACACCTCTGAAGTTGTGGAATGGGTGTAAAGCTAGTTTACGTCACTTCTACATTTAAGGTTGCCTGCACATGTGCTTGAGGCCAATCCCCAGAAGATAGAACCACGGTCGAGGTTATGCCTCTTTGTAGGCTACCCCAAAGGCACATGAGGGGGTTATTTTTATGATCCGACGAAAAATAGGGTGTTTGTTTTAACAAACACTACTTTCCTAGAGGAGGATTATATAAAGAAGCACAGTCCACGAAGTAAGGGTTACGTGAGCTTTCCAATGAAACTACTGAAACTTCAACAAGAGTTGTTCAAGAGCCTGCTACATCAGCAAGGGTTATTGATGGGAGTTCATCCAGTAGGTCAGTTCCACCTCAAGAGTTGAGGGAACCTCAACGTAGTGGGAGGGTTGCGACCCCACCCGTTCGCTATCTAGGTTTCACAGAAATCCTTCCTATGGTAGCAGATGGCGACGTTGAGGATCTGTTGTCTTATAAGAAGGCAATGGAGGATGTTGACCGGGATGAATGGGTCAAGGCTATGGATCTCGAGATGGAGTCGATGTACTTCAACTCAGTATGGGATCTTGTAGATCAGCCGGATGGGGTTCGCTCTATAAGTTGTAGATGGATTTACAAGCACAAATAGGGTGCTGATGGGAAGGTAGAGACCTTCAAGGCTCGAGTTGTGGCAAACGGTTATACCCAGGTAGAGGGAGTCGACAATGAGGAGACTTTCTCGCCTGTTGCCATGTTAAAGTCGATTTGCATCCTCCTGTCTATTGCAGCTTATTATAGTTCTAAGATCTGGCAAATAGACGTCAAGACGACCTTTCTGATTGGTAATCTTGAGAAGACCATTTATATGGTACAAACCGAAGGATTCATAGCCCAAGGTCAAGAGCAAAAGGTTTGCAAACTGAATCAGTCCATTTATAGACTGAAATAGGCGTCTCGATCTTGGAATATATGGTTTGATACGATCAAGTCATATGGCTTTGACCAAAACGTTAATGAACCTTGTATCTACAAAAAGATCATCAACGCTTTAGTAGTCTTCTTAGTGTTGTACGTAGACGATATCCTACTAATTGAAAATGATGTAGGTCTACTGACTGTAGTTAAAAACTGGCTAGCGACCGAATTCCAAATGAAAGATTTGGGAGAGGCTTAGTTTATTCTAGGTATACAGATCTTTCGGGATCGCAAGAACAAAGTGCTAACACTGTCTCAGGCATCGTACATTGACAAGATGTTGCTCAAATACTCGATGCAAGACACTAGGAGGGGCCTACTGCTGTTCAGGTATGGAGTCACTTTGTCTAAGGACATATGTCCTAAGATACCTCAAGAGGTTGAGGAGATGGGACAAATCAATCTAACCCAGGCCATTTTAATGTTGTTGACCCGTTTACGAAGGCTCTCACGGCTACAGTGTTTGAGGGTCACCTACGAGCATGGGTCTATAGGATCGCCCGCGGTTAGACTAGGGAAAGTAGGAGATTTTATTGTACTGGATTTTTATGCCCTAGTTTATTGTTTTGTCCTAGTTTATTGTACACCCCACTTCGCTTTAGGACAAGTGGAAGATTGTTGAAGTTGATGCCCTAAAGTCTCGTGTCCTGTAGTTTATAAACAGTTTGTATGAATGCTTGTGTTGTTAATATATGATATTTACTTCACATCTTGAATTTTTGCTCAGTTACATGTTTTATTTGCTTTACCACAAACCAATAAACATAAAATCCCTAGTTATTTGTATGTGACTCAAGCATGTATGTGGTGACATACAAATGGATCATGTCTTGAGTGATAACCAAAATGATCTGTAATATATGGATATAGAAGGGAAACTTTATCCTGGTAACGCTACGAATGCGGCCCGCTTTGTGGAATGGTCACAAGTGTTGTGACTTATCACAGATGGTCTGATCCTGATCATTCGTGTTGGGGACATGCGAGCGGAGGCATCCTATACAAAGAGTTTGTATAAGACCTAACCACGAAGTGTTAACGTCTCATTATATAACACTCTTCATGACAGAGACTTCACTTCACTAAAATGACCATAGGTAACATGACCTCAATCCTAAGTGAGTTGGGAACTCCTGCCATTGAGGGTGGTCCTTTTATTTGTATGGGTGCGAGTGGCCAGGTCGCCGATTCAAACCTACCATTTTGAGGATTTATTTGATTTGGGAGCTGGGAACTCAGCTACACAAGATGGAATTCACTCCTTCCTCGAGGTAGGGGTAAGTAGATAGATAGCTCCCTTAAGGGTTGATTCCGGGGATTAAACGATGTGGCGCCACACATATTCTCTTGGCCTGAGAGGTTTCACACATAGTTGGACTATGTTGTATTGTTCATTAGAGGAATTAGTGGTACTTAAGGAGTGAGATGTAACTACAGGGGAAAAACAGTAATTTGGCCCAGCTGTACTTACGAGCATCTGTGAAGGGTCGTCGTACTCATGATTAGTTATATCCGATGGACACAAAAATATATATGTGGTAAAAAGAGTTCGATTGTTGGTCTTTAGTGGAATGTCTGACAGTTAACAGATGGTGGATCTCGTGGCTAAAGAGTTTAATCAGCTATTCACGGACCGTTAGAGCTTCGAGCCACAGGTCCATTAGGTCCCCTGGGTAGCTTGGATAAAGCCGAGAACTAGTGTTTGGGTTAATTTGAAATGTTCAAATTGACAAGAGGTAGTTCGATTATATATGATATAATTGGACTGGTTAATTATATATGATATAATTGGCTAAATGTATGAGATACATTATTTTGGAGGAAATTAGATATAAATATGATTTATATCAAGTAGAGGAGAAAATACTATAGTAGATATGTGATATCAAACTATAGGTTAAAAATATAATATGATTATATTTATTATTAATTAGTTGATTAATTATATGATAATTAATCCAAAAATTCATGTTCGGACGTAGGTTAGTGGGGCAACGTCGGTTATTGTAACCGATGAATTAAAATGAAAATAGTTTTCATTTTGATCAATCGTCTAAAAGAATTCAGAAAAGTGCGTTGTTGAAAAAGAAAACAATTGCTTAAAAATTTTGATAGCCTATATGATAGTCCTCTCCGCCTAAACAATCGTCCTCCTCGCACCTAAACGATCGCACACTATTTTCTACACGATTGCATAGCTTCTCTAAACGATCGTATAGTGTGCCGATTTTGTTAAACGATCGTATATCATTTCCTAAACAATCGTTCAGTAAAACCTACATGATCGTGTAACTTTTCCTAAACGATAAGCATTTTGTTATGCGATAGTGCTTTTCCCTCCCACTTGCTTATTGCCTACACAATCTGGTTTTCCTCTTTCCTCTACCAAATTCACCAAAGACCACGCTTTGGGTTCTCACTTCGAGAATACCCGAGGCTCTTTTCTAGTGGTGTCGTCTCCGAGGCATTCGTGTTCGTGTGGTTGACAGTGTTGTTTTTGTTGACGCTGCTGTTGGGCGTTGGTAGATCGCTTGGAGGGTTTCACTGTTGTGAGTGCCGAAGTTTGAAGAACGTCTTCAACTGGTATGACACTCTTTCCCTTGTTATTTTGTTTTTCATAGCATGCAGATAATTAGTGTTTGTTTGCATAACTGTATGTTTTGAATGTATAATGTGTATTTCGGTCACGATGAGATCGGAGCGATCCGAACGTGCTCATGGAACTCTTCGGTAAGAGATCCTTCAGTAAGACACCTTTGCTTATGCACAGTGTTGTATAGACTGAAACTGCTCGATGAAAAACTATTTTTCTCTTCTCTTTTGTTTAAATTTTCAAGTGGGGAATTGTTGGATGAAATTTTAATTTTCAAAAATAAGAGGGAACAACCTTTGGTTGGGGAGTCTCACATTGGAAAATTTTGATTTGGAAACCACCCTTTTGTACTCCAACCTTGGGCTTTGGGTTTGGGGCTCAAGGGGTATCCATTTTTTTGAGGGAGTGAGGAGATTGATCAATATGGGTACGGTAGATGTCCCACATGCGACCGCCGCCTTTCGATCGGGCGGGCGCGGCGAGTGTGTGTGTGATTATTATTATTATTTTATTTAATAAAAATATTTTTATTTTATTTTTTTTATTATTATTATGATTTAAAACTAAAAAAAAAATCTTGGCTCTCCGCGCCCGTCTTCCGGCCGAGTCTTCAAGTTCGCCCTCGCACGTTGTGTGGTTGTCCGCCTCTTTCTCACTAATAACTGGCAGGAATGCCAGTTATTATAAGTCTTGTATTTAGAATTATGAAGGCTAGCAGGTAGAAAACACAGTGATAATACTTAGAATTTGTGAAAATTGAGTTTTGCATCGATAAGCACCTAAAACCTCACTGACCCAATATTATGCGTTATTCCGTGCCAAAGTGTCTATTTTTGTAGCTATCGCAGGAATCAAACACATATGTTTGTAATAAGCAATCACAGACAAACGCATGCGCTGAAGCCAGACGACCACAAAAGACGAACGCAGACAGCAACCCCATGCGTCCAACATATGGAGAGCGCGGTGAACAAATAGAGATTGCAGCTATGGAGTGACAGCCATAATAGAAGATCACAAGATGGGTAGAATGCGTTGATAACTTCAGCTAAATTAAGCTCGAACGCATACCTTGGGAGTATCAACAAGATAAGGCGATGTGACAACACCCATACCGCGACAAAAGCAGCAGTGAGCCATACCTTCATCATTATAGCTGTCGGCATCCAAATTCTATAAATAGCCCTTGAGACCTTCATTTTGAGACATCCGAGCTTCTGCCTCAAGGCAGAAGTTAGTGATCATAGATGAGAGCTTGAAAGAGATTTCCAGTGAGAATTCTTCATCTCCACAGCCCAGACCGAGTGATGATCGGAGCATTCACCAGAGATAGAGCTCGAGATAGACATCTCCACCATTCAACCATGGCACCACCGGTAGCCTTGACGCAGAGTCCTTCATCTCCCTTCTAATCTCTGTATTGTATTACATTTTAGCTTGAGATATTAAGATATTTTGTGATCAATTCAAATCTTACTTTCTTCATTCCTGTTTTCTTCATCATCATCATCTCTATAATAGTTTATCTTCAACGTTTTGTTATCAATGCCAATCGCATACTTAATTGTGTAGCCTAGAGATAGGATGCATGTAGCAACCCACCGAGAGGTGTGCGTTGTGCAAAGTATAGTGAGTTAATCCTCTTTGCTTGGTGAAAAGCTGTGGCAACACCTGTCTATAGGATGTTGCATTGCTTTTCTATAAGTTAAGTAGCCACGTCTAACTGCCTGAGAAGGTAAGGGATGGAACGCACTAAGCATGGTTCGTATTGTTCCTAGAGATAGGTACAATCTTATGCTCAACGCAACTATGCACTATAGAGATATAGTCATGCGGCTGGCCACCTAGAGGTGTGATGCGTTAGTGCAACGAGCTGGGATTACTCGAGCGATTTAAGATAGTAAACGTTACTGAGCGTTATTGGTTGTTGTGTCGCTACCTATTCTCATTGCAAGTCTTCTATTGCTTAATCTATTTAGCTAGGAGTAGAGTAGTGTGTAAATCATTTTAAACCTTCTTCGCTTTATTTTTATTCTTATTCATCGCCTCAAACACATCACTTCACAAATATTATTGAGTGACAAGTCCCCGTGTTCGACCTCGGATTACCTGAGAAACTTGCGTTTGTGTTATACTTGGCACAAGCGTAAGAAAACTTGTGATAGGAATGCGCGATTATTGCATGCTAAGATTAATGCATCATCATTCCGACGCATGACCTCAGACACATGGGAGCAAACGCATCAGCCATTTCTAACGCATGATTCAATGTACAACCCCATTCGTCCTTAAAAATAAAACAAAACAAAACGTATTCCTTAATAATCCCAACACTCATGCAACAATTCCACGCTGAAGGCCTATAAAAGGTGTAACCTTCAGTAGTTAAAAGCACAGTTTTTCACTTCCTTTCGAAAGTTCTCCTCTCTTACTCTTCCACTTTCATTTTTCGAGTAGTGAGTCAGAAAGGGTGTGTGTTCCGGTCGATAACGGTGCATTTTCGATCGGGTTTTCTTTCTAGGCTGTTTTATCTTGGGGACAACGTGGCAGTATTCCTGACCTGCTTGCACACTTGAGCAGAGCCGTAAAATGTCTTAAAGAGAGCGAGCTCCGCGACTCAACCTATAACGTGGTTCTGTTTTTCAGGTTTTATTCTTTGCTCGACTGTTGTGACCTGACCATTTGTTGCTGTCCTGTTTGTCGTCTGAGAGTCTTGCCGTTACCAGCAGTGTTCAATTTCATCGTTTTTTGTTCAATTCCACAAGAATCATCTAGAAGAGTATGAGCACAAAAATCACTAACGAGTGATTTCAAGCTCTTTGGTTGATCAAGGTAATTTTTTTCACCAATCTTATGTGTTTTTTTTATCTTTTTTATCTTCTACTATTTCAATCTATGAGTTATTTTAATCTTTTTTGTCGGCCATACAAGAATCATCTAAGAAAGTATGAGTATGAAATAATTAAGAAGCGTTCTTTGGTTGATTGGGTGCGGATTTTTACACCATTTTTTTTTCTTTTTATCTTTTTTTTATCTTCTGCCATTATAATTTATGTGTTCTTTTCATATTTTTTTGCCAGTTGAACAAGAGCTAGATATGTTCATGGGGCGGGACAGGGAAGGGGAAGGGGACGCGGGATGGGGAAGGAGACGGGAAGCCTTGGAGATTGACAAAACTAGATATGGGTCATTTCCAATGCATTATTTTCAAAGATTAATTTATAAAGTTTCTAATAAAAATAATAATATTTTATGTGCAAAGATATACTTAAAAATTTAATCTCATAATTTCTAAATTTTAAATATTATAGGGTGTTTGGGGCAAGGAATTAGTTATTATAGTCCTAGGTTATTTGGATTATAATAGTTTATGTTTAGGGTATAGATTATTTTAGTTTGGGTTATAATAGTATGTGTTTGAGGTGTAAACTATTTTAGTTTGAGAAAAAATTAGTAAACACTGTAGCACATAATAAAAAAGTGATGAATTTAAAAATAGTAAATAATGAAGCAAATGAGGGTTTTGAAATAGTGTTGACTATAGCTAATTGAGAATTTCAAAATAATATCTACTGTAGTAAGATGTGGTTATTATAGTCTTAGAATAGTCTTTGCCTCAAACGTTCCCTACAAGTTTAGCCTTCAACTTAAATATTATAACATTCATGGTCATAAAAATAATAAAATTTTAAATATTAAAAACATATACATATCTTTAAAATGTATTAAAGTATGAGAAAGTTGAGAAAAAAAGTAAAAAATAAGTAATAGGTGATATATATATATTATATATATATAATCTATTCACAAAATGTGAGTTTAATTTTTAATAAACTCACATAATGTGAATTTATTATATATAAAATGTAGTATTATATATATTATTGATGTGTGTTATTATATATATGCCATATGTGGATTAGTTTAGTATATATATTCAGGGCAGAGTCGAGGCCAGCAAACGTAATCCCCATCCTTGTCCCCTTTTAGTTAACAGAGAAAAAAATCTCTCACTTCCTCCCTCATTTTCCGTTTAATCAGGGATTCCCTATCCTATTTGGGTAGATCTCCACGAATTAAATGGACATCTCTAATCAGAATCATCTAAGAGAGTAATAGTTTTTCTCTTCTCGATTTGAGGTATACGGCACCTCTCCAACATAACCAACATGGGAGAACATTCTCACATTTTAAGACTCACAATCAACCATGTATGTTGCTCAATTGTTTCGCTCACGTAATTTTGAATATATTTATATTTATATATTTAAGTATACAATTATTTATTTTGGCCTACGAAAATAATAATTATTATATACGTAAATATAATTTTGCTTTTTTTTTCCTTGTTTGCTACTTATAGTCGTCCATTCGTAGTTGGATTTTAAAATGCAAAACTTAAGTTTTATATATACTGTTATTTATCCTTTCTAAAATTAGTACATGTTGTAAATAGTTTTACAAACAAATACACATTAGGCAAATTATTAGTTTTAATTTAAAAAAAGTTTTCACAACACAGAACGTCTCTTTTTTAAAAACTACATTTTCGAACCTCTTTCTTACTTTTTGAGATTGTAAACATCGTATTTGGTCAAGCTTTTTTTAAAAAATTATTATTTTTATTATATATATATATTTGGTAATTTTTACTTATTAATGATTTAAAAAGAAAAGGACGAAATTCTTTGACTTTTGTTTTAAAGAGTTATGCTAATAAAAAGTAAAATAACTTTCGTGACATCCGTTTAAACATCCCTTATTTCATTCCTTTAGTTCTCAACCATTTAAAGCTATTTTAAGCCAATGGCTTATAAAAGATGTTAAACATAACATAGAAAGGGGATAGAGATAGAGATTAAGAAAGAGATTGAAAGATTGGGAGAATGGAGAATGAAAGATTGGGAGAGCAAAAAGAAACAAAAATCCTTATACACATAGGGAAAAAATGATGAGTTCACAGAGGAATAAAGGAAAAAAAAGGGCAAATTGCGGCAAATGTTCCAACAACCACAACGACAAAGTTGACTATGAATTTTAAATAAAATTAACTATTGTCTAAGCTAAGGTCCTTAAGCTAATTGTTTAATTAATCATATTTTATTTAATCTTATTAACATTTTTTAATAAATATGTTGTAATAAAATTATTTTTTTTACAAATAGGGACCATTTTTTTATAAATTAAATTGGATAACAAAAATATTCCAAACGAGTATTGTAGGGTGCTAATACCTTCCCTACGCTCAACGACCTCCAAACCAAACTTCGATTTAATAGACCACATTTTTTCCCTTTTAAAATAGGTGAACAATCACACCCATAATGGTTGGTGGCGACTCCAAATGATCTTTTACTCCTTTTGGAAGGATGTCAGTTGCTCCGCATCGTGCTAACATAGTGACAGAGATTATAAATGGAGGATCCCACGTGGTGAAAATACCATTTTGTCTTCATTCAAGTGTCTTCAAGTTTAGCTTTTTCTAATACAACTTCTCGAACCAAATTTCAATTTTAAACCTTAAAATTCATTTTTTTTTCATTTTATTTTTTACCATCTTTTTAGCTAAGTTTCAATCAATTTTTAGGGTAGATTTGTTGTTATTTTTACTGGAAAATAAAATTTCATGGAAGTTCTTATAAGGATTGAAAACTTTCATGGATTGAAAATTTTCTAGTAAAAAAGTACTTACAAGAAAAATTGAGGAAAATTCAATAAATTCCAATTCTTACAAGAAATTAAATAAAAGATTTATATGGATTTATGTCACATTGTGGTGTGATGTTGGCCATGTTGACCCACTTTGACCCTTCTTTTCCTCTTTCTGTTGCCATTTATGATGTTCTCTTTTATTTTTATTATGTTTTCATTTTTTTTCCCTTCAAAATTAAATTTAATGTGGATTAAGAATCTCCTTGTCCTACCTCTCTAATTTTGTATAATTTTGTCCGTCTACATGATTTTAGTTGGTTTTCTTACTTCTTTTTTCTTTTCTTTTCTTTTTTTCATTTAACCATGTTTAATAGAGTCCAATTATGACAAAGTTTCACTGTCTATCTGCAATAAATCGTGATATACTACTATTTATATATATTCGTGTCATAATAGACAGAGATAATAGTCTATCGCAATCTTGCAGATAGACCGTAATATTTTATTATTATTTATAAATATTTTCAATAATTTTATTATTTAAAATAATTTTCCTACTATTTAATGTACCTTTTTAAAAGCTTTTAAAAAATAAGATTATTTTATCTTGTACAGTTTGTTGTTAATGGAAACAACTAATCTTTACTAGATTTTTTTTTCTTTTGTTGTTGAGTTCAACAAGTAAAGGTGGGGAATTAAAACCGCTACACTCTTGGTCGATAGTATATATCAAACTACTTTAGAGTTTGATAGAGTTTTAATAGTAAAGGGGGAATTAACGATCGTACAAATGTCTAATTTTAATAGAGTTTCTATCTTAAAAATATCTAAACATAAAAGATATACCCTTTCTGGGATCAATAGAACTACAACATATTTAAATACAAAATATAATAAAAATTTCAAATTGGCTATAAATAAAGGAATAAGAATCTAATCTAATAAGTCAAGATTAAAAAAAATAATAATAATATATAGTATAAAAACGAAAAAATAGTTTTTGTAAAATAAAAACATTGTGCTCTCACAATCATAATTATAACTTAAAAAAAAAAAAAAAAGCAGTTTCTATACCTTATCCCTGTATGAAATTAACAAATACAAATGCACAGTATATAAATCTGCCTATCTATCTTCTACCTTTATGATAATAAAATAGATAGTATGTGAAATTAGTGAAATCAAAATTATAATTGTTAATACCAAACAAAGCACGACCTTTATACGTTATGCTAACAAATAATATATTAAATAAAAATATGAAAAATTGTCAGAAGTAACATGTTTAGGTTTTTACCTTACAAACCTAGCACATTTTTTGAAAATTTGTAAAAATAGTTTTTCTTCGTCCATCTTGAACGAGATCGGCCACTAAGAATTAGTTGAAAAGTCAAGTTATCGATTGTTTTGGACTTTCTCAGTACATCTCGCCACCGAGATTTACAAATTTATTTCTAAAATTCCAAATAGGTTTTCCAATGATCAAAATAGATTTTTCAAATTGATTGAACATTTTTTAATTTGGGAAAAGATCAAATTTTGAAAAAAAAAATTAGATAAGATGTGGGATACAAAAAACTTTACCGAGAAAACTCATCTTACCGAGAAAACTCAAATGTATAGAACTAAGGCATTATTTTGCGTGCGATTAATACCGAGATGCACATAATCTTGATGTGTAATGAAAGCCCCAAATAATCGATAAGTTGGAAGGTGTTGATTTTTTATCTAAAGTCTCGTGGTCGATCTCGCTCGAGATAGACTGAAAAAAACTATTTTTACAAGTTTTTTTTAAAAAAAAATGCTAGTTTTGTAAGGTAAAAACTTAAATGCGTTATTCCGAATAATTTTTCCAAAAATATGTTTTTGTTAAAGAAAATAAGAGAATACCACTAAACATTCTCCCTAATCCTCTCTGCAATGAAGAAAAAACATAAATCGGCATCCTCCCCTAGCTGCTTGTGCATTGTTTGTAGACAGTGTATTTGAGATATGTAAGGACTACACAAAAATCATGCATAGAGAGTGTATCTTCTTCCTAAAGTCATCGCTGCCGCTCAAATTCCACCGCCCACAGTTAGATTTGAGTGTCACCGTGACTACTCAACTCGCCAAAGTTCATCCTATTCTACTGCAATTCAGCCACACCGACCAACCACTCTGTCCAGATTTGAGCGCCATTTATCTGATCCACCGTCGTGATTGTCCAAATATGACCATACTCGACCTACTCAAATCCGTTGCTTGTGGTTTCTCCATCCTCAATTACTACCTATTGTTGTCATTCTGGTGAATTTACCTCGTGCTTTCTCTATCATTGAAAGCTCTTTTTTTTTTTTTTTTAAGAACTCTCGTTGGTGTCATGTGCAGAATAACGAGAATATAAATTTAAACTAACTAATTTTAGGGAAATTATTTCAAGTGCTAAAATAAAATTTTAGAACTATTAATAATAGACGTTGATAGATCTATTATTGATAGTTCTAAATTTTGTTATATTTTATAAATATTTTGATTCATTTTTCTATATTTAAAAATAATCCTAATTAAAACCAAATATTTCTCAAAATTTTAAATTTAGTAAAGATAAAATAACCCGAAGAAAATCTAAATAAAATCTTTATTTTTCTAAAAAAAAAAAAGATGTGGCGAGTACTTAGAGGGTAAAAATGGAAAATAAAATAAATTAATTACACCCTATTAGAATCGGTAGACATTTTTCCATTAAAAACAAAAATTTGATATTTTTCAAAACCACCCCTCCTTTTAAGACATATTGCAATTTCTCTATTTTATTTACAAAAAAACGACTCCAACCAAATCTTTGATTAAACGACCTTACCGCTATCATTTTAATCAGATTTTGGTTTCTCATTTCGTCCTTAAATTTTAAAATGTATCTATAAATTTTAATTTTAATTTCCATTTTGATCCATTTTTATTAAATTTTAAATCTTATTCCTATTTGGTCCCTAAATTTCAAACCAAAAACACAAATCTTAATTCATTCTATCGAATATTTTAGAATAATAGTCCTAATTCGTCTTGTAGATTAAAAAAATTCATAAACCTTTAAACACTCAGAATTATTTTATTTCAGTGTCAAAACTGTCTTTTTCAATTAATTCTATAGGATAAGTTCAAATAGTAGGCAAAATCCTATCGTAGATTAAGAAATTTCAAAAATCCTTAAAATAATCTCAAATTTGCAAATATTTTATTTGTCTAAACTTTGTATAAAGCTACCACTTTACTCCTCTAACACAAGCTTAGATTCATTTAAAAATCTATGCTAATCTATCTCATATGACTTCAAATACTTGTATCAAACAAAAATGTCTATTTTTCTTGTTAAAATGAGTATAGAATAACAATATTTAACATATACACATACTTTGTCCTTTAAAGTCGGTGTTCAAATCCTCGAACTATCCTTGATATACTAAAAACAAATCCAAGTTTTTATTTCATACTTCATCAAGAAAAAGTTGTGAATCTTATACAAATTTGAATTCAATTAAAAAATCCACATCAACCTATCTCTTATACAACTTCAAACATTTACATAAAAAAAAATAATAATAATAAACAATATAGTTTAATAGTAACTGACATGTGCACGTACTTCGTCCCTTAAAGTCAAGGTTTAAATCCTCGTACCTCACGAGATAAATTCACTAAAAAAATAGTGAATCTTACTAACAATTAATTTCATATGAAAAAAATACAAAACCAATCAAAATGAAACCAAAAGACAATACTAAAATGGAATTTAAACATAAAAACTATACTCCATCTCTAGAATCATAATTTAACTAAAAAAAGTCTAAGAAGGAATCAAAGAAAAATCATTCCCTATGGGAACTTTTATGGTTCTAAACTCGAGGCATTCATTTTAAATCAATAATTGAAAGATATGGTAGCTGTTATCCATTGGAAAACAAGGGCCCCATTTGAGTAAATAAAGGGCGGCTATGAAACAAGAGGCTATTGGCTTAGCATTCATTCCATCTTTTATTACAAAACAAAACAAAAGATATACGTCTATGAAACTTGTCCTGCCAAACAGGGACTTCCTCAATTGACCCACCACCATTGTTGAATTTGTGGAAACAACAACAAAAAGGCAGCAATTTTTAAGAAACTTGGGGTTAAAAAAATCATTTGGTTGGTACCACAAGTCTTTGCTGGCTTCCAATTGATGAACATTTACCCCCTTTTTGACATTTCTCATTACCTGCACCTTACACACCAAACTATGTACCAAATTACCAAACTTCTATGTTTTCATTTAAGAAACCTACATACTTTTAATTAAAAACATTGATGTTACATTATACAGGTTGATTGAAACTTGTAGGAGTATCGTTTTAGCAATTTTACATAAGCTTTTTTCGAAATGTAATGTAATTGAATTCGATATACAAGTTAGAGGGCAGAGGAAACTTTAGCCTTTGATATGAATTAGAGATTAGTGTTCAGAGACATACTAGGAGAAATAGGGAGAAAGTTTGGCTTCCTTTTTAACAATGGTGGTGGATCTGGCTTCTGTGGCTGCCTCCTGCAGCAGTTTGACAACTCTTCTCATTGAGGGACGGTGGATGGGAAGCGAGCTTGTGCAAAGCAGTCCCACGTCAAGGACTCTATATATTTCGTCCTTGTATTCAGAACCGAGCTTCGGATCAATCACTTGATCGAGTCCTCTGCCGTCAACGGTGGCGTAAACCCACTTTGCCAAGTCTTTATCTCCAAATTCTGGATCATTTGGTGGCCGCCCTGTCAATAACTCTAAAATCACCACCCCAAAGCTGTAGATGTCACTCTTTTCGTTTACTCTTAAAGTATAAGCATATTCTGCATCAAGCATATAACAGTCAAAAGGTAGGCAAATTCTATAATCCCAATATGAACAAAGAAATCCCAAGGAAAATGTTCATTTGTAGAAGCATGACAACATCTTAGTTAATATGAAGGCATTCATGACTCATAGATTCATCACAGGTTAAATTTAAGTAGACAAGATCATAACATAACACAAGTTTATATTATAATCTTAAAATTAAATCTATGGACCAATCAATAAAAGCAGTAAGAATTACTAGTGTTTCAAATCATGAAAAGAGTGTAGAGAAACCAAGCTGGTACCTGGTGCAATATAACCACAAGAACCAGCAATGACAGACATGGATTCTGATCCCTTGCCAGCATTCAAAAACTTTGCCAATCCAAAGTCAGCAACTCTAGCTCCAAACTCAGAATCGAGCAATATATTGTTGGATTTAATATCCCTGTGAACAATTGGAGGAGCACAATCATGATGTAAGTAAGAGAGTCCTTCAGCTGCATCCAGAACTACTTTATATCTTGTAGGCCAATCCAGAAAGCGTTTTTTGCTGCCGTGCAACAAGTCTCCTAAGCTTCCATTAGGCATGTACTCATAAACAAGCAGCTTGCAGTTGCCTGTGTTGCAGCAACACCATAACCTTACAATATTCTTGTGACGAATCTTCCCTAAAGTCTCAACTTCAGCTTCAAATCCATCTTTTTCTGAATCCAAACTTGTGTCCTCTTTTCTTGCTCCTTGCCATAGCTTCTTCACCGCCACGACCTCGCCATTTTTTAGCACAGCTTTGTAGACTTTACCAGATGCTCCACTTCCAATGACTTTGTCTTCACTAAGGCAGTCTGCAATTTCATATTCACTAAAACCAAGTTTATGAAACGATCTCCACTTGGAAATGGCAATTCCTTTCTTACTCTTCTTGAATTCCTTATACTTGAAGAAAAACCAAATGACCCCAACAACAAAAACAATGATAGCTAGTAGAAAAATGGATCTGAGAAGCCAATAGCCTTGGTTTTTTCCTTTTCCAACATGACGACAAAGACCTGGGTCGTTATTGCACAAAGCTGGATTACCCAAAAAGCTATCTCTGTAAATATCCTCTGCATAAAGAGGAGGAAGTACTCCTGATAACATATTGTTCGATAGATTTAGCAAATTCAGTTTCAAATTCTGCAATTCAAGAGGTATGCTTCCACTGAGATGGTTACTAGAGAGATCGAGATAATTAAGCACAGGTAGGCTTCCAATTTCACTCGGGATATTGCCAGATAACCTGTTGTTTGCTAAATTTAACTCGTTTAGCCTTTTCAAAGCTCCAATTCCCATTGGCAACTCACCAGAAAGTTTGTTCTCGCTTAGATCGAGTCTACTCAACAAGCTTAACTTCATCAAAGTTCTTGGGATTCTACCGGAAAACATATTGTCATTACCTGAAAGTTCAGTCAGATTGCTTAACGACCCAATCTCGTGAGGAATTGGCCCTGAAAATTGATTTTCTGATATCATCAAAATAGAGAGATTCTTAGCACTAGATATCATCGAAGAAATAGACCCAGAAAGAGAATTCTCAACGAGCTCAAGCAAATACACGTTGGGCAGACCCCAAAATTCATCAGGAACCGCACCCGAGAGTCTGTTGTTCCTCATCCGAATCCTGCTTAAGCTCGAGCATTTTCCAAGACTTGCTGGGATTCTTCCGGAAAACGAATTATAAATCAATATAAGCTCTTCCAATGTCCCTTTTGCGCACAAGTTTTCAGGGATTTCGCCAGAAAACCCGTTGTATGAAACATCAAGATGAACTAATGGCGAGTTTTGGCCGAGTTTACTGGGTAACTGTCCACTAAGCTTGTTGTTAAACAATTTGAGCTCACTCAAGTAAGGGGAATTAACGACACTCTCGGGCAAAGGCCCTTCCAATCGATTCTCGAACAAATTTAGCGACTCAAGCTGTAATGCACAAAGTTCATCCGGAATTGTTCCAGTCAAATGATTCATCGACACATCAATCCGTCGAAGTGAAGTTAAATTAGACAGTCCCAAAGGCAACTCCCCAGAGAGTGAGTTGTTAAACAGTTCAACTTGAACTAAACTTTTCATTTGAGCGAGTGAAACCGGAATCGACCCACTGAGTCTATTATTAGACAAGTCAAGATTCTTCAGCCGAGTCATCCGGCCAACGGTTGCCGGAATCTGACCAGAAAGGTTACAGTTAGCAAGCCAGAGAATCTCCAGCTTCGTCAAGTTCCCGAATGCACTCGGTATCTCACTCCGCGTAAACGGATTATAAGCGAGTTGAAGCTCTTTCAAACTCGAAATGTTACCCAAACTCGCTGGAATAGTTCCATCCAAGAGATTATCAACCAAATTCAGCGTCTCCAGTCGCGTAAACCCACCAAAACTCGTCGGAATCTCCCCGGAAAAGTTGTTTCCAGAGAGATCCAGAGACCGAAGATTCGATATCTTGGATAACGCATCGGGAATAGAACCAGCAAGAAGATTCTGAGACAAGTTAAGCGAGTGGAGGCTAGAACAGGAAGCGACATCGTCAGGGAGAGAAGCGTTAATGGTATTGTTTGAAAGAGAGAGTGAAGAAAGAGAAGGAAGACGACAAATAAAAGTGGGAAAGGGTCCGGCGAGCTGAAAATCGGAGAGGTCGACGGCGACGACAGAATGAGTGAAGGAATCGCAGGTGATGCCGGACCAGTTGCAGGGAGTGTCGTCGCGAGGGTTCCATGAAGAGAGGGAGTGAGTGGGATCGGAGAGACCGAGTTTGACTCGTTGAAGATAAAGTCCTTCTTGATTGAGGGAAGAGATCAATGGAGAAGAAAGAAGAAGAAGAAGAAGAAGAAGAGAAGGCATTCTGCAGAGTTATGGCGAATGGGATTCAAATTCAATTATGGGAATAAATGGGAAAGAAATATGAAGCGTGAAAAAGGTGGCCCATCTAAGCAAATTTAAAAAGATATGGGAAATTTTAGATTCTCGGCCCCACTTTGTTATTTCTAACCAAACTAGTCCTTCCATTTTTTAATTTTTTCACATTTCACCAAATTTTACTTTGTTACTTCCTTACAAACCACTTCCCACTATTTCAATATTATGGCAAATTCCCAAAATCACCTTTCCTAACTATCTCTTGTTTTTTATTTTTGAAAATTAAATCTATTTTCTCTAATTTTTTTACAATAACTTGCATCTTTCCTACGTCCATATTAAATTCTTAGCCAAACTAGTTTTTGTAAGTTTTAAATTTGAACTTGAGTTTTTAAACCATTGATAAAAGAAAGATAACAAATGAAGAAATTTGGAGGTAGAAATAATGTCTATAGATTCAATTTTCAAAAACATAAAACAAAAAACGAAATGGTTACGAAACGGCATCTAAATTTTTAATTTTGGGTTCAATAAGTTTTTTTCTTTAATAATAAGTCTATAAACAAGGTTTTATACATAAATATTTTTTATTATTTTTTTTTAAATTTATATATAATAAGTTATTAATTTGCTCAATATTTTTTTTAAGACTTGGAGATTTATAAGACATACAATTAAAATTAAAAAATATATATATTAGAAACTTTATAACTTCAAATTCAGAGTGATATGAAGTGTGAAGCCAATGATTAATGTAATATTAAGAACTCAAAATCTTGTATTTATTGATGATCGAATGGCTAAAAGATGTTTTTGTATATTAGAAATGTAACGTAAAAAGTCACCATTGAAATCGATTCATACATCAATAAAACTATTATTATTGCACCAATTTTGATTACTAATCAATAAATATGACCTTATTTGTAGCTAACAAATGATTATAATATTTTGATTATTTTTTAATTTTTTAATAGTTTGAGTCCTGGAGGATTATAATTAATGAGTTGATTATAATTGTGTTCGGCAATTGCGCAAGACGCGCACATTTACGAGAAGTTCTAGAAATATATATATATATATATATATATATATATATATATATATATATATATATATATTCCTTTTTCGAGAAACAGCTTTTTGATTTGTAACCCTCCCTTTGAATTTAACAAAGCTTTTGAAATTATTTTAAATTTTATGATTTGAAATTAATTATTTTATTGAAAACAATAAAAATTTAAAATGAACGTATTTAAAATTTTATGTTTAAAAGATAATAAAAAAAGAAAAGAAAATTAGGAATTTACTAATATATCCTTGTAATTATGATGTGAATCATGATTTGAAATTACTTCAAATTTTAAAATTATTTTATTTCCTATACTACAGTAGGATTGATTTGAAATCAATTATGAATTGAAATCGAGCAAAATCATGAGGTTCTAAATAGACTAAGAGTTTGTTTTCTGTTTATATAATAATTTTTATCATTTCACTTATTTAACTTTGCTCATGTTCATATAATATCTTTTAGAAATTATTTTAAATAGAAAGATCGTTAGAAATATTTTTAAATATAACAAAATATCACAATTTATCTATGTTTATCCATGATAGATAATAGTAATTTATCAGCATACTTAAGTATCTATTATTAATAGACAATAATATTTTATTTTATTTATAATTATTATAAAGAGTTTGTTTAAATATTACATTTCATATATAACATATATAGAAACACAAATATTAAATAATAGAATAAAACCATAATTGTGCCATAAACACGCTTGCTTTCCACATAAAAGAACAAATTTATTTATTCATATTTGTTTAGTTATCTGAATTAAATTATGAGTTTAATCTTTAAATTATAATTTTGTGTCCAAAAAAACGCTTTAAACTCCAAAAAGTAATCATTTCGTTTATGTCATAAAACTTTTAACTTTATATCTAAGTTCAAAAATTAATAGAAAGTTGTTAAATTTTAATTTTGTATCCGATATGCCTAATGTATATGATATATTTATTTTTTAAAATGATTTATTTATTAATGTGTCTAATTTTCAAATTAGTATCTCATAAATTTAGAAAAAGATGTGGTTATTAAATTATAAAATTTTCCATTTTTATTATGAATTTTGAGTTTAATTTGTACTTTGTTCTTAAGTTTTGTATTGTTTTATTTTTACTGATTTTGATTGTAGTTTTCATTTCATCCTTTAATTTTAATATATATTTACAACCTTATCTTTGAGTTTTTACTAATATTCACTTTAGTATTTGGTGTCAATTCTTTCAGTTAATTAATTTAAGATAGTTATCAAATTTTTTTTACTTCATTTTAGCAATGATGGAAAATTACTGGAAAACTAATCTAAAATTCTAAATACAATTATTTAATTATTCTAAATTAATAAATAAACATTAACACTAAAGATTAAAAATAAATACTTAGCAAAAGTTTGAGATTAAAACTTAAAAGTGTGCGAGATAAAATTGAAACAAATTCAAATTAAAGTTAAAAATGCAACATTTTGAAAACTTATAACCGAATAAAAACTAAATTCAAAATTTGCAAGTAAAAATGTAACATTTTAGAACTTATAAACAAACCAAACAAAAATTAGATTCAAAATTTTGAGACTAAAAATATTTTTTCTTTTCCAGAATTTTATTTATATTTAGCATTTGTTTTGAGTGTTGTTTTCAAATATAGAAAAATGAACAAAAATATTTACGAATATAGCAAAATTTTCCTGTTAATCTACAATGGGTTGTAAAAATAGACTCCTATTGTGTCTAACTATATTATGGTAGATACATATAGTAGTCTATCGTAATCTATTACCTATAAAGTGTAATATATTTTTTTTTTTTTGGGTAGAATTTTTTGGTTGTGGTTCTAATCAATTTGACATGAATGTACAACACTCCATTAAATGAAACTTAGATGAAGTAACATGATGAGACGACCGATAGTCTACGATACCCTTATTATTATTATTATTTTATTATTATTATTATTATTATTATTACCTTTTTGGAGGAGAATAGTATTCTATGCTCATTAATTATAATGAATCAAATAAATAGGCAGTCATGTCAAACAGTTGAGTCATAGATATTGAAAGTAGAGCTCAAATTTGTCTTTTTTTTTTTCTTTTTATTTGGAAAATGATGGATTTTTTTTTTAATCAAATCAAGCCAACTCATGAAAAGTTGGTAGAAAATTACGATAAAATTACTAAAATAGTTAATAATAAAATATTGCAGTCTATTTGTGATAGATCGTATAGGTAGTAATAGACTACTATGTATCATGATAGACACAGATAATATATCTTGATTCATTTTCTTATATTTGAAAAAAACCCTTTAATTAATTTAATCTAATCAAGAATTAAAAAAAAAACAAAAAAGACTAACTACCCATGTCAAACTAGATCAACTTTTAAAGTATAAAATATCGATTACGATTTTAAATGTTGATGGCTCAATCTTCTTCTTTTTTTTTTTTTAAACTTAAATAAACTACCAAGTAAAAGAAGATTTTGGGGAAAAAAAACGAACGGCTTACCGTCGAACAAGACCAAATTTGTGATTTTAGAGTATAAATAAAAAATAAAATCATTTATCATATAATCAAATTGAATGGCTTAAACTTATAAGTATGTCAAATTAATTATTCAAACAAATTCATCCTAACAACTTTGTTTTAATTCAACAATAGATCAAATGAGGATTTTATTCAATCTGCTCTGGATTGAAAAGTACATACCTCTAGTCTTCAGTATACATTGATATCAATTGAGTCAAACTCTTTTTGATACCTAAATATAACCATTGTTCTTTTAATAAATCGTCATATATAAAACGTAACCAAATATTACACATACATTTAATGAATATAAAATACATATCTAACATGAGATCAACTTAGCTTGAAAAAGACTAACACTAGAGTTTTGGGATTATTTACTTATTTATTTTTGCAAAAGATTCAAACTTATGGGTTAAATTTAAAATTGAAAACATTATCATAAACAGATCGAATGATAATGAAGAAAATCCAAAAATCTTGAACACGTAGCATGAAGAAGGTGGGGCCTTGAGTAAGTGAATTGACAATATTACAAAACTTTTAAATACTTACTAAAGATATAACGACTTTTAGCTATGGAATTATTGATTTTAATGAGAGTTGCAAAAATAGCAATCAGGTCTAAAGTATGTAGATATATCACAATATAAAATAATCTATAAATATATTAAGATTTAAATTATGTTTTCAAAGCCTATTAGTGTGATACATTATGTCGCTAGTAGAGATTAATTAGTGATTGATGGGGGTGTGCATGGTTCGATTCAGTCCGATTTTGGGTCGAACCATGAACCAAATCGAAGTGCTTGATTCTCAGTTAAACAACATCGTTGAAAATTGGCTTCCATCGGTTTCAGTTCCTAAACCGAACCAACCTGAATCGGTTTAGGTCGATTCGATTCGGTTTTTAACCGATGATTCAGTTTTTTTTTTTTTTAAAAAAAAAAAGAAACAAAATATCATTTTCCATTGCTACCTTGTGCCTTTTGTTTCAACTAGATTTTTACTATTCCTTGTTACCAAAATCTCAATTAAATTTGATCTAAATCTAAATTAAAGTTCATCCAAAATTTCAATCAAAGTTTATCCAAATCTAAATTAAAGTTCATCCAAATCTTAATAAAATTCATCCAAAATCTCGATTAAAGTTCATCAAAACTCTTAAACAAAGTTCATCAAAATCTAAATTAAAGCTCATCCAAGTTCAAACATAAAATACAATTCATCCATCTAGTCTAAGTCCCCATTCAAAGTTCAAACACAACCTAAAATCCAAGTTCAAACATGAAATTAAAGTGCACAAATTACAAATTTTTGAAGTCCAAACACGGTAAAATTGAATTCTAGAAAAAGCAAGCCCAAGGTTCCTCCCACTCCATTCTTCAAACACTTTGATTAACTAGTAACTACCGTGGATGCTTCGTCTTCTCCACTAATGATTTCTACAAAAAAAAAAAAAAAAAAAAAAAAAAAAAAAAAAAAAAATTAGTTTATGAAATATAAATAAAGAGATATTAAAAAGTATACTTAGATTGAAAAAATTGCCTGATTCAAGCTTTCCAATACGGTTGGTTTTTATCTCAATTGTCTCATCTCTATGTATAATTGGTGTAGAACACATCCAATTTTGTGTACAAACAAGAGCTTCAATCGTGTTTTAAGATAGTGTACTCCGGTATAAGTCTAAAACCTGACCTTCTGTGCTGAAAGCGGACTCTAAAACTACAGTTGAGATAGGAATGAAAAATATTGTCGGGGTTGATGCTCTAAATCTCGTTGGGTTCTGTAGAGACATATAGATGGATCATGTTTAAGTGATAACCTAAATGGTCTGTATCAGATGGATAAGACTAGATACCTTATCTTGGTGACACTACAAGTACGACCTGCTGTATAGATGTTATAATTGTTGTAAAGTACTACAAATTATCTAATCCTGATCACTCATGTAGAGAAATGTAAGTGGACATGTTCTATACAAAGAAGTTTGTATAGGACCAGACCACAAAATGACTAGTCTCATTATATAACACCGTTCATAATAGAGACTTACATTTCACTAGGATGACCATAGGTAACATGACTTGAATCCTGAGTAAGTTATGAACTCCTACCTATAAATTCACTTCTTTTCTAACGTTGGGGTAAATAGATAAATTATTCGCTTAAAGGTTGATTCTGGGGCTTGAACAATGCGATGTCACACCCTCCCTTGGCTCGTGAGGGGTTTAGTCATAGTTGGACTATGACTTATTGTTCATTAAAGGGATCAGTGGTACTTAAAGAGTTAGATGTAACTATATGGGCAAAACGGTAATTTTGGCTTAGCTGTACTTACGAACAATTTGTGAAGGGTCATCACATTGTTGACTGGTTATATCCAATGGACATAGAAATATATCTGTAGTGTAAAGAGTATAGATGTCGGTCATTAGTGGAGTGCCCGACAGTTAAGGTATGTTGAACAATTTAATTAAAGTACAATTTAATTAAAGGAGTTTAATTAATTATTCAAGTAGCATTGAAACTTTAAGCTACAGGTCCATGAGGTCCCCTCTATAGCTCAACAGAGATTCATTAGAATTGAGAGAATTAATTATATGTGAATTAATTTAATTTAATTATATATGATATAATTACTATAATGTATTTGATATATTGTAATATAAAGTTTATTTGAGAGGAAATAAATATTTGAAGATGATTCAAATATTAATTATGTAAATTGGATTCATATAATTAAATTTAGTATAAATTAGATTTATATTAAATACCATGCATTAATGAGGGAATTAAAACTATATGTTATGTTGTATTTGATACAATATAAAACTATAGGTTATATGTTATATATGATATAACATATATATATATATATATAATAAGTTAGTTATTATATATATATATATATAATTTATTTTTAATTTAATTTAATTTTAAATGAAAAGGAGGGGAATAATTTCCTTCCTCTTAATTCTCTCTGTATAATCACGAAGAGCGGGGGAAGTTATTGCTTTTCTTGACGTGATTTTGATTCATCTTCAAGACTAGAAAGTTTTTTTTTCGCTTTGGCAAAAATCTCCCAAACCTTCTCCTCTCAAAATCCTTTCCCCCATCTCTTCCAAAAACCTAAGAGCCCACACCTCCTTAGAGATTCTCATCCCAAAAGAGAATACATAAGGCTCCAATTGGTGGTGACTATCTTGAAACGTGTCTGTTCATGACAGATTTGAAGAAGGATTTTTTCGTGAGGAAAAGTTATTTTGGTTTTTTGGCCCTTAACCTCAAACTAATTAATTTTAATTAATTAATTAATTAATATTTTGATGATGACAAATATGTTTTTATTTACAATTTGAGTGTTTTGAAAGTCTATTGCATAGAGCTCGGAACAACGATTCTAATGCAATTTGAATCGCCTAAATCAGACCTCAAATGAAAAAGGTATGACCGAAACATGTTAATGAAAAAATCTCGAGCTGATGACGTAACAAAATTTTTTCTGATCGAGGTGGACCAATTAAAAGGTGTCACTTAGAGCAATGGAGGACAGGCATATAGTGGACTTTTGATTTTTGGATTGGTTTTAAAAAGAAAATGAATTTAATATTATTTTATGTTTGTGTCTACCAACTAGTTTTAGATACATAATGGATTTTTGCCTTTTGTTGGGTTCTTAAAAAGAAAATGAGTTTAAAAAGAAAAAGAATTTAATATTATATTTTGTTTGTGTCTAACGGCTAGTTTAGTTAAAATCTCCACCATTGTTTTTTCTCTTCCAAGATCTAATAGTCCAAATTAAATTTAGTTTTCAACAATTTTTCTCTCTATTTAAACTCATATTCTTCTCCAAATCATAAGAACAATTTTTATTATTTTCAATCTTCCATAACTCATTAAGCCACCATTATTGCTCTCTTCAAGCTTTAATTTTTCTTCTTTTCATCTTCTTCTTGAGAGAGATATTTTATGTTGTGAAGATTGATTAGTTGTGAGCTAAAGTTTGTAAACCTACTCTTGTAGAGATTTTGTCAAGTGTTCTTTTTATTTCTACAAACATTTTGTAAGAATTGCTCTTGATCCCGGAAAAAGAGTTGTTGCAACGGTTTGATCCTCAACCATGGAAAAGATCGTGTTCGTTCTTGCTCCCGAAAAAGGAACGTTGTAGCGGTTTAACTCTAAGCCGTGGAAAGAGTTAAATTCGTAGTGACATACCCAAAAGGAACTTGGATAGTGGATGTAGGCCCGTTGTGCCAAACCACTATAAAATTCTTGGTGTCAAGTTCTCTATCCTGCTCCTCTTTAATTTTACAATTAATTTGTTAATATATTTTATTACTTGAAATTAATTGCAATTTTTGTTCTTGAAATTAATATTGTCCATATTGGATTGTTTTGGTTGGTTGTTTTTTAATCTCTACATCCATTATTAATCTTGGTATGAGAACCAATTTGGGTACTTTAAAGTAGTATTATTAACTTCTATTATTTTGAGTTGAATTATCTTGCATGAAATTATTGTTTAAATTACTTGTTAACAAAAATTTTGTTAGTTTATTTAATTGGGCCCACATTAGTCAAAAGTTTTCATTAAGTTAAATAAATCCTATTCACACCCCTCTACGGTTGCCATACCGATCCTATAAGTTCTTCAAGGGTAAGTCTTTTCTCACTCTAATTCTCTCTTTTCTATTTATGATTGCATACTGTAAATTTTTGTGAATTACATGACTATATTATGTAATTTTTCCAATTATGTGTTAAATATAAAATTGGAACGATCCCCG
Source organism: Benincasa hispida (assembly GCF_027475165.1). NCBI lineage: Eukaryota > Viridiplantae > Streptophyta > Magnoliopsida > Cucurbitales > Cucurbitaceae > Benincasa > Benincasa hispida. Next base: position 54,707,903 of record NC_143482.1, read on the forward strand.
CTTCCACTCAGGATCTTCATAGGTTCCTACAGATATATCCTTAGCCATTTTTGTTAGATTCGTGTACTTTCAAGAATTTGCTTTCCACCATGTTAAGATGTCAAATTGACTATCTACAAGGGGATAAACTGATACTTTTAGAGTCTTTAATTTTTCGCATGGCTCAAAAATATACTTATCAAATTCGGTCTTACTCCCTTGATTATCTTTTGTACTCAAGTGTTCAGAAAATCTATAATCATTACATGCAACTCGAGATTCATCATCATTGTTCTTCTCTATCAAATTCTCCAATTTCTCAATTTGATTTGTTGCGCTATCCTCCTCCTCATAAGCACTTTTATACTTATAATACATCCACATCTTCAATTTTTTCCCAATTTCATTTGCCATGTCTTCATCATATAAAATCGTAAGTATCATAAATTCCAACTTATAATGAAGGTCTAAAACAACAACATACAAAAGAAGATTTATCCTATCATTTTTCTTCCAATATTTGTCAAATTTTGCTTCCATTCTTCTCACCATTGTAGACAACAAAGGATTATCACACATTGAATAATCTTGAATTTGTTATTGAATTAAACAAATTTCATGGAAATAGAGATTTGATGTTACAGTCAAGAAATAGAAATTCACATGGTAACATCATGAAATAATTTCAAGAACTTGATTAAAGTACGTGCATTATCCCAATCTTCACTTATAATAGAACCACTTCCTTTTTTCTTGTCGTTTTCCAAAAATTCCAAAACATATTGTTCATCCTCCACTCTAATCTTTCAAATTCTTTTTGAAAATTTTCAGCAACGTCTAACATAACATATGTGGAATTCCATCTAGTAGGTGTTGGGCTTGATGCCCTAAAGTCTCGTGTCCTGTAGTTTGTAAACAGTTTGTACGAACGCTTGTGCTGTATAATATACGATATTTATTTCACATCTTGTATTTTGCTCAGTTGCTTGTTTTATTTGCTTTACCATAAACCAATAAATATAAAATCCCTGGTTATTTGTATGTGACTCAAGCATTTATGTGGTGACATACAAGTGGATCATGTCTTGAGTGATAACTAAAATGGTCTGTAGTATATGAATATAAGAGGGAAACATTATCTTGGTAACGTTACGGATGTGGCCCGCTTTGTGGAATGGTCACAAGTGTTGTGATTTGTCACAGATGATCTGAGCCTGATCATTCGTGTTGGAGACATGCGAGCGGGGGCGTCCTATACAAAGAGTTTGTATAAGACCTGTCCACGAAGTGTTAACGTCTCATTATATAACACCGTTCATGACAGAGACTTCACTTCACTAGGATGACCATAGGTAACATGACCTCAATCTTGAGTGAGTTGGGAACTCCTACCATTGAGGGCAGTCCTTTGATCTGTATGGGTGCGAGTAGCCAGGTCGCCGATTCAAACCTACCATTTTGGGAATTCGTCTGATTTCAAAGCTGGGAACTCAGCTACACAAAATGGAATTCACTTCTTCCCTGAGGCAGAGGTAAGTAGATAGATAGCTTCCTTAAGGGTTGATTTCAGGGCTTGAATGATGGGGTGCTACACACCTTCTCTTGGCCCAAGAGGTGTTCACATATAGTTGGACTATGTTGTATTGTTCATTAGAGAAATCAGTTGTACTTAATGAGTGATATGTAATTATAGGGTAAAACGGTAATTTGGCCCAGCTGTACTTACGAGCATCTGTGAAAGTTCATTGTACTCATGATTGGTTATATCCGATGGACACAGAAATATATCTGTGGTAAGAAGAGTTCAACTGTTTGTCTTTAGTGGAATGTTTGACAGTTAATAGATGGTAGATCTCGTGGCTAAAGAGTTTAGTCAGCTATTCACGGACCGTTGGAGCTTTAAGCCACAGGTTCATTAGGTCTCCTGGGTAGCTTCGATAAAGTCAAGAATCAATGTTTGGGTTAATTTGAAATGTTCAAATTGACAAGGGGAAGTTCGATTATATATGATATAATTGTACTGGTTAATTATATATGATATAATTGACTAAATGTATGAGATACATTATTTTGGAGGAAATTAGATATAAATATGATTTATATCAAGTAGAGGAGAAATTACTATAGTAGATATGTGATATCAAACTATAGGTTAAAAATATAATATAATTATATTTATTAATTTTTAATTGGTTAATTATATGATAATTAACCCAAAATCACGTTCAGACATGCGTTAGTGGGAACAATGTCGGTTATTGTAACTGATGAATTAAAATGAAATTTGTTTCATTTTGAATCGTTCACCCGAAAAAAGATCGAAGTTTGCATTGGTGTGAAAACGTAGACGATCGCTTAAGTAAATCGAGAGCCTATACGACAGTCGCTTAGCGCCTAAACAATCTTCTACCTAGCACCTAAAGAATCGCACACTAAGTCCTAAACGATCGGTTAGTTTACCTAAACGATTGTATAGTGTGTCGTGTTTGCTAAACGATCGCCTTCTGTTTTCTAAACGATCGTTCAGTAAAATCTACATGATCGTGTAGTTTCTCCTAAACGATAAGCATCTTGCTATACGATAGCTTCTTATTCCTTCCCACTTGCTTATCGCCTACACGATCTGTTCTTTCTCTTACCTCTACCAAATTCACCAACTATCATGCTTTGGTTCTCACTCTGAGGATACCTGGGGCTCTTTTCTAGTGGTGTCGTCCCTGCTGCATTCGTGTTTTTACGATTGTCCGTTCTGTTGTAGTCGACGCATCTGCTGGGCGTTGGTTGATCGGGTAGAGGTCATCCACTGCGTTGAGTTCCAAAGTTTGAAGACCATCTTCAACTGGTATGTGAACTCTCTCCTTTGTTATTTTTTGTTCAAAGCATGTCGTTAATTGACTGGTTGTTTGCATAACTGTGCGTTTGAATGTATATTGTGTATTTCGGTCACTGTAAAATTGGAGCGATCCAAACACACTCATGGAACTCTTAGTTAAGGGATTCTTCAGTAGGAACATCGAAACAAAGTGAATTTTTACTAGCTATTTTCTCATTTCTCACGCAATTTTGAAAAGTAGCTAGTCTAGATGGTGAAGATCTTACGTATTGAATTGCATGTCGGATTTTGAAAATTGAATCATTGAGTTCTTTTAAGAGCATCCCCACAATGAGATTAAGAATAAGAGCACAACATTTTACATGCAAATATTCTCCATCTAAAATGGCTCCATTCTTCTCAGTTTCTTCTCAAATAATTAATGGTCATATCATTGGAGCTAACATTATCTACCATCACACTCAAAACATTATCTATCCCCCAATCCAAAAAACATTTTTCAATTTTTTTTCTCAATGGTTTCTCCTTTATGATTTGGAATCAAGTAAAAGTTTAAAATCCTTTTTTTGTAAATTCCAATTATCATCCATAAGTTTGTTATGAGAACCATTGTTGGGTTATTCAATCTTCCCTAGGCCCAATTACTCATGATCAACACCGAGATGATGAAGAAATAACTAAGAAAGGCTCTGTCAAACCCTCGGTGTTAAATACTCGATGCTCGATAAGTTTCTACTCGATACTCGATGCAAATTTCCTTCTATCCTTGATGAGTTTCTATTCTTTGCTCGATGGAACTCGATTACTGATGATCAATACTCGACCCTACTCGATGAGTCTTGATCTTTACTCGAAGCAACTTAAAGACGAAAATGACTGTCTCGATGCTACTAGATAGAAAAAAAACGATGCGTGATTGAACTCGATACGATTGAACAAGATTGTGTTTACACGATTTATAGAAACATTGAAATTGATCGAAGGAAGAAGATAAAGAGAAGAAGAAGAAACACACAGGATTACGTGGTTCGGCTAAGATGCCTATGTCCAGGGAGGATTCACATTCTTTTTCACTGGAAGATTGCGTACAACTTTTGTTTTGTTTATAGAAAAATAGAAAATTATGAACTACTATGTTTTGTTTTCTGATCAGTGGTATTTATAACATATACTAACAAATTGTTACAAGATAAAGTTAGTTATAAACTAAACTAGCTGAGGTATTTGAGTCACGATTTCTTCAAAATCTCCACCTTGACTCTAATGCCTTGCAATCTTCTGATCTTCCTGATTTTGACCATTCTATCTACCTTGTGTTTGGAAGTTTGAAACCAACCCATTCTAGACATTTGACCAATTTAAGCATTGAAACTGGTTTTGTCAACATGTCAGCTGCATTCTCTAATGTGTGAACCTTTAAGATTTCTATTTCCCCTATCTCTACTTTGTCTCTGATGAAATGATACTTTATATCAATGTATTTAGTTCTAGTGTGGTATTGTGGATTTCGGGATAAATGGATAGCACTTAGGTTGTCACAATAGAGTTTTACCATTGTTTGATCTATTCCAAAGTCTTTCAGCAATCCCTTAAGCCACAATGCCTCTTTAATTGCTTATGTTAAAGCCATATATTTAGCTTCTGTTGTAGATAAAGCTACTATAGGTTGTAGTGTTGCTTTCCAGCTGATTTGATTAGGACCATAAAGGGATAGGTAACTTGTTAGAAACCTCATTTTGTCCAAATCATTAGCATAGTCAGCATCCACATATCCATATAGTTCAACTGATTTTTAGTTGACTAGTTTTAAGTTTTTAGACCAAACTAAGTATATTTGGATCCATTTAGTAGCCTCCTAATGTCTCTTACCTGTGTTAGACATATATCTACTAACAAGGCTAACTGAATATGAGAGATCAGGTATGGTAGAAATCATTAAATACATTAGGTTTCTGACTGCCTTACTATAGGGTATAACTGACATCTGTTTTTGATGTTCTTGGTCAGAATATTTAGGAGAGTTAACTGAGGATAGCTTGAAGTGCTGAGCAATAGGTAAGCTTACAGGTTTAGCATCACTCATATTGAACCTTTTTAGGATCTTCTCACAATAGTTAAACTGATTGATGCTTAAAACAGACTTCTCCCTGCTCCTTAGGATTTCAATTCCTCAGACCTTGCTTGCTTATCCCAAGTCCTTCATATCAAACTCCCTTTTTAAGAGGTTTTTAACACGGGTTAGATCTTCCTTGGACCTACCTGCTAGTAAACCTTGTCTTTATAAGAACTTGTATTTACATAAACACATATGTCAAATGAACTTCTTTTGAATTCAATGCTAGATATATAGTCATTAAGCCTTCTATACCAACACTTAGGTGATTGTTTTAATCCATAGGTTGACTTGCTGAGTAAGCAATAGAGATTTTCTTTTCCTTTAACTTCAAATCCCTTAGATTATGTCATATAGATTGTCTCTTTTAGATATCCATGAAGGAAGGCAGTTTTCACATCTAATTGAAACAATTCTAAGTTATTTTGAGCAATTAAGGATAAAAGAAGTCTTATGGAGGTTTGTTTGACAACTGAAGAGAAAATTTCTAAGTAGTCTATTCCTTCCCTTTGAGTAAACCTCTTTTCAACCAACATTGCCTTATACCTAGGTTTCTGATCACAGGATGCACCTTCCTTAAGTTTGAAAACCCATTTAGAGGCAATTGGTTTGTAACCCTTAGGTAGAGGAAATAAAGACCAAGTGTCATTCATATTTAGTGAATGCATTTGCTTGTTCATAGCTTTTATCTAATCCCTTGCATCAGCACAACTTGTTGCTTATTTAAAGGTTGTTGGTTCTTGGTTTGTAGAAGCCACAACAATATTTAGAACCAAATTCATATTGTTCATTTCAGTATATCTAGCTTGAGGGATAATGGTTCTCTTTTGTCTATCCCTAGCTAAGGCATACTGACTCAAATCAGGTTGCTCATTTACAGTCTCCTCTTATTCCTCTGCATCTTCCTCAGTTTCTGTTGGTTGTTCAGTAGGTAACTCTACCTCAATTCCTGTGTAGATGACTCACCTTCATCCTCAAGTCTTTTCTCCTTTTGCATTAACATCTTCTCTTCTCTAAAAGTGATGTCTTTGGTAATTATGAATTTCCTCTCTACTGGTTGCCACATTTTATATCTTTTGACACCCTCTGTGAAGCCTACAAACATGCACTTAACTACCCTGACTTTCAACTTTCCCTTATCTTGGTGAACAAACCCTACACATCCAAAAACCTTAAGATTGTCTAGATTAGGAGGATGATTAGTCCACTTCTCCTCAGGGGTAAGCAACTCTAGAGATGTGTGAGGGCACCTATTCAAGGTATACATTGTGTAGGTGCAGTTTCTGCCCAATAGTTTTCACTTAGGATAACATCAGAAAGCAAACATCTAACCTTTTCCATTATATTTTTCTGTTTAACCTCTCAGCAACCTTTTCTGTTGAGGTGTATACCTCATAGTTCTATGCCTAGTTATACCATTCTCACTACAGTATTTGTCAAAGTATTCATTGCAAAACTCAAGCTCATTGTCGATTCTAAAGTATTTTAACCTTTTAGATGTTTGGGTTTCTATCATAGCTTTCCATTTTTTAAACTTCCCAAAAACTTGGTCCTTAGTTTTAAAAAAATATATCCAACTCTTCCTAGAAAAGTCATCTATAAAGGTTAGAAAATACCTTGAGCCACTAAGGCTTGGTGTAGGAGATGGTCTCCATGGGTCAGAATGAACATAATCCAATGTTCCTTTGGTGGTATGCTAAGATTTTGTGAAACTTTGTCTCGTTGTTTTCCCTAGAATACAGTGTTCACAAAAGGAAAGGTGCTCATTGATCCCTTTGAGCAGTATACCTTGTTTAGATAGTGTTTGCACACTAATATGGGATAGTCTTTTGTGCTACAAGTCTGCCTCTATCAAGCTTGCTGTTGAAACAGTGTAGGCATTTGTCATCATCTTTACTCCTCTTACAATATAGAGGTCATTGACTTTTTCACCAACCAACACTACCTTAGAATCCTTAATCACCTCTAGGATTCCATCTTTCCACTACACTCACACCCAATGGAGTCAAACATACCCAAAGATATCAAATTTCTCTTGAGTAAAGGTACATGTCTCACATTTTTTAGAAGCTTGATTGATCCATCCTTTAGCTTTAAGGATACTGAATCAACCCCTTTGATCTTGCAAGCTTCATTATTCCCCATATACATAGATTCTCTATCTATATCCTTGTTGGTATTAAACCAAGGTCTGAAGAGTGTCATATGGGTATAGCCAGAGTCAAGTATCCAATCATACTTCCCAAGAGGACTTATTTGGTTTGTTTTGTTTCTAGTAAAGACTAAGGCATCAAAATAGAAGTAGAACCCTTCAACCATTGAAGCTTCTGTCTGTTTTCCTTTCTGATCCATCTCTCTTTCTTGATTTTTCCATTTTAAGTTATAGTAATCCATCATCAAATGTCCTTTCTTCTTACAGTAGTTACATCTTAGCTTGGTTTTGGGTTTATGCTCTTCTCCAGACTGATTTATTGCCCTTTAGACTGATTCTGCATGTTCTTGCCCTTGACAAACAACTCTTCTGCAATAGGCTATTCCTTTTTTACTGACTGAAGCTTCAACTCTCTAGTTCTTAATGCTGAAATAATGGCATTAGTGGTAACTGATTCTCTGCCATATTTCAAGACATTCTTTACCTCCTTATACACTTCGGGAAGAAAGTTCAATAAGACAAAGGCTTCATTGCCATCACCAATCTTTTCGCGAAGGCTCTTAAACTCAGAAACTATTCTTTTAAACTCATCCAAATTTTCTGATAGTAGTTTAGCAGAATCCATCTTAAAAGTGAAAAAATTTTCCCTTGATACATCTTGTTGGGAAATCCTTGGTTGCAAAGAGACCTTCCAACTTGACCCACATTTTGTAGGCCGTGTCTTGATCGATCACGTGTCTCAAGATGATATCACTGGAATTAAGAACTAAATTTCCATAGGCTATAAGTTCCATGTCTTCCTTTTCTTGAGCTGTTAATATAGGTGGAAAAGTCGACGGGTCTAAAAGGACTTTATGAGCTCTCTGTTGTCCAAGAATAGCTTTGATTTTGGCCTTCCACAGACCAAAATCACCATTTTCATCGAACTTCTCTATTTCAAATCTAGCAACAACCAGACCTGAATGAGTATCGAGAATGATTTTCTTGAGTATCTTGATGCTTTAAGAATGACGATCTTCAAATGCTCTGATACCACAAATTGTTTGGTTATTCAATCTTCCCTAGGCCTAATTACTCAAGATCAATACTGAGATGATGAAGAAATGGCTGAGAAAGGCTCTGTCAAATCCTCAATGCTAGATACTCGATGCTCGATAAGTTTCTACTCGATACTCGATGCGAATTTCCTTCTATCCTCGACGAGTTTCTGTTCTTTGCACGATGGAACTCGATTAGTGCTTATCAATACTCGACCCTACTCGATGAGTCTCGATCTTTACTCGAAGAAACTCAAAGACAAAAACGACTATCTCGATGCTACTCAATACAAGAAAACAATGCGTGATTGAACTCGATACTCTGAAATTGATAGGATTTGATAACAAGATTGTGTTTACGCGATTTGCAGAAAGATTGAAGTCGATCGAAGGAAGAAGATAAAGAGAAGAAGAAGAAAAACACACGATTACATGGTGCGGCCAAGGTACCTACGTCCACGGGAAGATTCACGTTCTTTTTCACTGGAAGATTGCATACAACTTTTGTTTTGTTTACAGAAAAATTGAAAATTATGGACTACTCTGTTTTGTTTTCTGATCTGTGGTATTTATAACATATACCAACAAACTGTTACAAGATAAAGTTAGTTATAAACTAAACTAGTTAAGGTATTTGAGTCACGATTTCTTCAACCATATAAATAACATTTTGAATTGAGGTCCATGTGTTCGTCGTCAAATTAACTTTCAACCCTTTCTTCCCAATAAATTCTTTCAACCTTTTTTTTATCCGTGTAAAGTTGAAGACAATCTCTTGTAACCATCCATCGTGATGGTACAATAAATTTAGGTTGCAAAGTATTAGAATATTCACTAAGTCCTTGCGACTCAACCACCTTAAATGTCATCTCTTCAACAATAACAAATTTTGCAAGTGCTAGTCTACATTTCTCGGCGCTAAAAGTTGTGGCAACCCAAGTATAACTTCCTTTTCCTTCCTTTTCTATTTTTTCAAAACACAATAGTTTTATTTTAGCATCATTTATTCTTCCTAGATATTTTTTGCACTCAGTATGAATATGCTTTAACATGTTTGTGGTACCATTCTTTTGAGTATCACATGCATAGGTAACACCACAATAATTACACTTTGCTCTAGGAAAATCAGACTTACCTTCAACTTTTGTAAAATGTTCCCACGCACTTGAGGTCTTATTCATAGTAGTTGCCTAATTTTTCTTCACCACTTTTGTTTCAATGGATGATGAGTTTGGTGGGGACTTCCTCTTGTCGTTTTTCTTTGTGCTCGAACTTGTATTTTCTGTCACACCCTCCATAGAAAACATCTGTTTAACAAAATAAAAATGGCATTAATGATTTTCTAGAATTTGATATTCTAAAATCTCAGTTTTTTTCTCTTAAAAAATTTCCACAAAAAACAACAGAAAGAATTAAACTAATTTTGTAAATAAAAAACATTAAAATCAACAGATCCATTAATTTTGAGAATGATACCTAAGATGGAAGATAGAACCTGAGTGGTGGTTGACGTGAACTATGGAGAATGACTTTTGAGCGACTAAATGAATGTGAACGACTTTTGAGCGGCGGCTGGATGAACGACTCCGAGCGGCGGCTGGAAGAATGAATGATGAACGACTGGATGAACGTGGGTTCGCGCTTGGAGTCGATGGAATGAACGTGAAAGTTTTCGCTTGAAGTCGACGACTAAGGTTGGAACATGATGAACGACGTCAAAGGTTGCATGCTTAGAGTGGAGTCGATGGCTGGATGGAAGAATGAAGTGGAGTGGAGTCGACGACTGGATGGAATGAAAGATCAGAGTTTTTTCTTTTGTATATGCTTGGGCAGGGCTTATAAGGTATATGCTTAATAGGGTCGACAAGTTAATAATTAATTTAATATTTAATAAATATTAATATAATAGGGTCAGTTCAGTTCGATTTTTTCTCCGATTTTTTAGGGTAGTGAACCGTGGATCGAACTGAATCAGTCGGTTCTGCTACGTAATGAACTGTTGGTTAGGTATTTTTAAAAAAACCGGATTGAACCAATTGGTTCGGTCTAGTTCACTGATTTTCATCGGTTCCTGCATTCTCCTAGTGATTGATCATATTTCTAGTAGGAATCTATTAGAGATGGAGTCTATTCTTGATATATTTTGCTATATTTGTTGTTCTTTAAAAATGTAGTAACATTTAATTATCCTAAAAGTGCTACCTAATACAGTTACTACATATATATATATATATATATAGAACATTCATTTGGATTTCATGAACTAGAGTGTTAGTGATAAGGACCCTCCAAATATCTTCACGGCTATATGATATTATCTACTTTAGGCATAAATCTTTTCTGGCTTTATTTTTTAGTTCTACCCTAAAATATGTCATAGAAGTTAATTGTCCTCATACTGTTAAGAAATCGACAAGTAAAGAATACAACAAACGTAAAAAAATAGAGAAGATCAACACACAGATTTACATGGTTCACTAAGAATGTGTTATCTATGTCCACGTGGCAAAAGGAGAACAATTTTATTTAATAAAATGTTATAGAATACAGAATACATAATGAATGACGCCTTTAAGATTGGAGAGTTTATATAGTGCACTTCTCTATACCCTAGGGTCATAATCGTAAATAAACCATGAATAATTAACACACATCAAATATAAATTTAACTTTGGTTTTGGTGGCATGATCGCTGTACTAGGTCGTTCAAAGCCCAGATAACAAATTCAAGGCATTATGATATATATACTCATTATATTCCTTTGTGTAATTAATATAGAACTTTGATTGTATTCCCAACCTAAATAATATAATAAAAAAATAGTTGGTAAAAAAGATAATAATAATATAAGAAGAATTTTCCACGATTTAAATGGGCCCATGTAGTGGTTATCTTATAATAACAATAATTTAAAATGTACGTTACGCTCCTCCCGTCCTTCCAGTCTATATCTGCATCTGTCAGATTATCTTCTCTTCAAATCTTCCATATGAATCCTTAAAAATACAGCCTCCAAAAAAACTTTTTATATCTCCTTAATTTTGTATTTAATTTTCATCTGGTTCCTAAATTTCAAAATATAAGACTAATTTTTAAATCCTTAGTTAATTTCAATTTAGTATCTAAACTTCAAAATGGTATAATTTTATGTTTGAGATTTAAGTTTTATTTTAACTTTAGTCTTTAAGTTTCAAAATCTTCACTTTAACTTTAAATTTACATTAAATACTCACTTCGCTCTATACGGTTTATGTCAATTAGTTAATTTAAGATAATGAAGTTAAATTTTAAAATTAATTTTAAGGATGAACTTTGTTATTATAATTCTTCAAAATTAAGTAATAGATATTAACATTAAAGACTTAGTGAGTAATTAGTGAGAAATCAAGATCAAAACTTTAAAACCTTGAAACCTAGAAATTAAATTGAAACAAATCTAAAAGCTCAAGAGTAAAAGTATAAGATTATGAAAAGCTTAGAGACTAAATTAAAATCAAACAATAAAATTTAAGGACTAAAAGTGTATTGTTTTGAAACATAGTGACCAAATGAAAAATAGACTAAAACCTATAGACAAAAAGGTTTTTTTTCTAAAATATTTAAAACCCAAAATTGAATGATCAACTATTTCAATTTCACTCTCAAATTTTCAATTTTATTAGTTAACAAATTATAAAAAGATTGTAATTACTACAATAAATCACTCATTTCCTGACGCTTGAAATCGCCAGGAAATGGTAAAAAATGCATCGGAAGATTCACTCCCGATGACATACCGGTCGTCGAGAGTTTGGTCGGGAGATATCCATCGAGAACTCCAGATACTGAACGCATCTTCCAACATACGGTAACGAGAGTTTGGCACTCCCAACGCATCTTCCAACATCGTGGAGAGTTTCTTCAAACTCCCAACGGCTGGTAAGCCATCAGGAGTTCAATTACAGTAATTCAAAATCGGAATTTAAATTCCCGATGGATTACCAGCCGTCGGGAGATAGCCATTTTTTAAAATTTAAAATTTAATTTTTTTTTAATTTGATCTGAATAACCTATATAACATTATTAAACAACTCAAACATATTCACATAAAAAATACAACAAACAAACAAAGTTTATAGTAATCTTTATTACCTAAAATAGGGAAAAGTTACAAAATAATTTACAAAAGAAATTTCTTCACAAATACATAAAAGAAAGAACATAAAAACAATGTCTCGAATACAACATCTCCAACAAATGATCTCGAACACAACATCTCCAACAACATTCCAACCTAATCTCCAAACAACATCCTACAACAAAACAAAAACATTCAAATGTCATAAACTTCCACAAACAAACAAAAAACTCCAAGTTCAACTCCAAAACATGTATAACCAATCTCAACCCACCCCCCAGAACATTCAAATGTCATAAACTTCTACAAACAAACAAAAAACTTCAAGTTCTACTCTAAAACAAGTATAACCAATCTCAACCCACCCCTACAACATTCAAATCTCGGAAACACCCACAAACAAACAAAAGACTCCAAATTCAACTCCAAAACAAAGTATAACCAATCTCAACCGATCCCCCACAAAATTCAAATTTCATAAACACCCACAAACAAACAAAAAACTCTAAGTTCAATTCCAAAACAAGTATGACCAATCTCAACGCACCCCTCCATGCCCCCCTCCCCACCACAACATTCAAATTTCATAAACATACACAAACACACAAAAAAACTTCAAGTTCAACTCCAAAACAAGTATAACCAATCTCAACCCACTCCCTACAACATTCAAATCTCATAAACACACACACACAAAAAAAAACCTCTAAGTTTAGCTCCAAAACAAGTATAACCAATCTCACCCACTCCCCACAACATTCAAATTTCATAAATACCCACAAACAAACAAAACACTCCAACTTTCCCTCCAAAACAAGTATAACCAATCCCAACCCACTCCTCACAACATTCAAATTTCATAAATATCTACAAACACATAATAACTCCAGTTGTTTGGCTATCAAAACGGTAGAATAGCCAACAATTCATTATCATAAAACTACTAGTAAGACATAATTACTTTGTTACCATAACTGCATGATAGCAACATATTAGACAACTAGACAATGTAATAATAATATCTAATTTGATGGCCCTTCTCTCTGCGATCATATCATATCTTCAATCATTTTTTTTTTTTAATTTCTTCAATTTATCTTGCATGATCCTCTCTCATTTGTTTTTGAACATCTGGAAGTTCCTTCAAATTGACTTTCAATTCCCCCACCTCCCTACTTCTCATTCCTTGAGTACATGACGAACTCGCTGAGCTGCTACCCCTTTTTAACATAGATTTAAGGCTCCAACCTAGGCCTTTTACATGATCGAGTCGTCTACCCAAAACTGTCTCACAAATTTCGTCCCCTGTTAGTAGTTGGGAACCTTCTTCATTGGGGTTGGATTGTAATGCTAACATTTTATTTTGCATATATTAATTAAGTGCGTAAGTACAAGCGATTGAACTTATAAATGAAAAACAAAATAAAAATAAAAAAAAATTGATTACATGTGCATCCGCAGCTGCCTGATTCACGAACTTGCCACCTATAGAATGTGTTTCTTTAAATAGGTCAACACATCCTACTTCTCAACCTTCTTTTTCATGTAGCACATATTGAATTTGTAAGAACGACTTCGATCCGCCTATGTGGTCGAACCATAATTTCTCTCTATTCTTCCTATTCGTCTTCGAAATTTCCTACATTTGAATAAAAAAAAACTAAAAGATATTCTATAATAGTAAATGATACATGTCCTAAATTATTATAACTTGAAATTCTTCATTCTCAAAGCGGTCACACAAAAAATGCCAATCTTCTAGTCTATTCTTAAGCGAGCTAGGCGAGTTGGTACGTGCTTGCTGAGGGTTGCTACATTTCCTGTAATGTATGTGCAAATCTGCTCTGAATTTTTTGAACGAGTTTTGCATTTGATATTCAACAAAAATATTAAGTGGTTCATCAGATAAATCAAACATGAAATGAGGCTACAAAAGAATTAAGGAATAATTAGCATATATGATGTTTATGACAATGTAAAAGAACAAACTTATAAACTTACCAACAATTGACTTTTAGCCGATTCTAAAAATTCATTTGAAGCATCAGCAAAAGTATGATATCAAACTTTGATATGCATCAACTTCACTAAAAAGTTCAAGGACGAAAATTGCGAACAACTAGGGTATAGTTCATTACGTGCTTCAACTATTAAATCCTCAAATAAGTTTGTGGTATATCTTTCTTGACTATTAGAGGATGTCTCATTCTCGATCTCTTCTTCATTTGCATCTTCTTTGTCAATTGGAACTTGTAAATCATTTATAAGATTCAACATTTCATTTTCTTCAACACCATTATACTCTATGTTAGTTTCTTCATCATTATGTATAGAATAAGTTGTATGTCTTTCAAAACTTCTAGACAAGTTGACCGGCTCTCCATGATATACCCATTCACAGTATGAGGGGGATATTCCATATGTTAATAGACGTCACTCCACACTCTCTAATGACTCCCACATTACATTCATACAATTCTTGCATGAGCATCTTGTTCGTTTGGAATCATTAACATGAAACTTTTCCACATCTAAAATTGGATACTCCTTCTCTATACTCAACTGACTTATTTCTATGTTTGATCCATTCTTTATTCATCCTTAAAAATAAACCTTTTATGACCCAACTTGTAATCCAAAACAAATTATAACATATGTTATGTAGATAATGAATGGTGGTTAACTTTTAGAGGCTTATATATGCTCATGGAAATAAGAATAGAATTATGAGAGACTTATGGATGCGTTTTTCAACTACAAATTATAGAAAACAAAATCAAGAAACGATTATGATTCATACAAGTTTAACTTTTAGATAATTGTCACAAGAATTACGAAACTCCTATTAGAGATAGACCTAATAACAATAAAGCATTATCAATCATGTATAAAAAATAAAAGTTAAATATCATTGATATATAGTATTTTTTTAATTTATTGGTAAGTTATATTGATAATAAAGTAACATCATGTCTAGTGGAGTAAAGTAACATGAACCCATTTTAACATTACAAAATAATAACAAAATTGAAAAAAAAAAACTTGAATTTTAGAGAAATAAGAAAAAAAAAACCAAGGCAAATTAATCTAAGATAGGATTCCCAAATCATAACTTTCAAGACATCCAACACTTTTTTCCCAAATGATTAAAAATTAAAAATTAAAATTAAAAAATCTAAATCACAAATCACAACCCTCTCCATTGTGAATTCATAAAAATCAAAACATAATTCATAATTCATAAAAATTAAAACATAAATCAGAATTTGTAAAAATTAATAAAAAAAAAAAAATCTACATCTCATCTATGAAAACAAAGAGATTTGACGAAGTTAAGAGGAATAAAGATATTACTGGAGCAATTTGTGTTGGAAGACGATGAGGCGTTCGACAGGGAGAGGCAGATCGAAGAGTACTTGGAAGACGACGAATCTTTCGATGACGGAGCAGCTGACAGAAGATTTTCGACGACGGAGTAATAACTTTTGACCACGGACGACAAACGACGGGAAGTTGACGGATGCTAGACGACGCGCAACTGACAGACAATAGCCTTTGACGGACGAGCAGTTCGCATTTGCCTATTCTTCATAATGTGTACTGCTAGGGTTAGAAGAAGACTGAACGAATTGGGAATTTTATAAATGAACTCTCAAAGCGGCAGCATATATCGTCAGGAGATATAAAGGAACTCCCGACAAATAAAACAGTTCATTGGGAGTTATGTAAGAACTCCCGACGAGCATAAGCATCGGAAGTCCCTCACGTAAAGTGTCGGGAGTTGGAAACTCCCGACACGTCACTTACATAGTCGGGAGAGATTCTCTGTCCCAACAATTTATCTCTCGACGGTCATTTTAGGCATCGGGAGAACTCCTTTTTCTTGTAGTGAATTAAATGTACAAACCACTATGAAATTTTAAGGTGACTCGACAACCAGATCATAGTTGTCAAAGCTGATGCTCATGCACTTATTGTAACAACAAATAAAATAACAACCAATAAAATAAATAAAAAAAAACACATGGAGATTGGTAACCCAATTCGAAGATAAACCACCTACTTCTTGGGGACAGTATTCCCAGGAAAGATAATTCACTAATATTGAAAAGTTAAGCTTTTACAACATAGTACTTATTCGTATAGTAACGACATTTTACAATGACACACATAGAGCCTAACTCAGGATCACCTAGGCTCTTCCTAGATGTGAGACTCCTTCTCAATGGAGTTTAAGCTCCCCCTAAATAAGTAATTATTAGTGAAGATCACTTCGGCTCCCTTTGGTGTATGAGAGTCTATCTCTTTAATCCAATATTTTCCACTAAAAATGAAGATGATTCACTGATAAGACTTAGACTCCCCCTAAGTTGAAGAACTTTTTTTTTTTTATTTGCACAACAATGTCCTAGGCTCCCCCAAGACCGATAATTCCTTCTTGAAATACAAGTCTTAGGCTCTCCCTAAGATGACCATGAAATCTTCTTTGTACAAACGGCCACCACACAAAGCACAAGACCATCAAAACAAATATAGAATTGGCAACCTTAATAATGCAAGAACTTCCAAATAAATAAGCACATCGGAGAAAAGGAAAAACAACACAAACGAATCGACTTATCAACTAGAAAGAAAAAAATCCATGAAAAATAATTATGTAGAATATTCCACATAAGAAAAAATATATTTGTAGAATAGCATATTGTGTGATATCTTTCGTGACAACTTCAACCGCAAAACAAAAATCCTTAAATAAATATTCAACCAACAAAATAATCTTTAAGACACTTCCTGAACTATTAAATGTTCTCGAATATAAGATTTGTTAGAATCAAATTTAAACTCGTTACATGAAATCAAGATAGTAACTCAATACCAAAGACATCAAAATTTTATATTATTTAATATTATTTTTTTCTAATTTTATAAAACTAAGTTAAATTAAAAAAATCTTATAAATACAACATAAAATTATTACGTCATAGCTCAACCGATATACGAGAGTGTAGTATTATTTTCCTGAGATATTTGAGTTGGAACTCCCCTAACTTCTCTTGGACTTAAACAAGAGGGTTTGGTTATTACAATCTTTATAATTTATTGGTGAATTGTAAGATTTATAATATTCGAACAATTGACAAAATTGAAAGTGGCTTTGACAGTTTTTTTTTTTTTTTTTTTTTAAAAAAAATTACGTTTTGAAGGAGAAAAGTAGATATTTAAGTTTTAAGAACTAATATTATATTGTAAAAAAGAGGGGGTGGGGAGAAAGAAAAAAGTTTGTAAATGGTCCTAACATTATTTGCTTTAACCAAACTTTAATAATGGGCTTAATTTATTTGTTCAAAAAAGCAATTCCATTAATGTTGAACATTAGTTCCATAATTGTTTCCATTATTTATTACAACAACTTTAGTAATTAGGTTTCAAATAGTTAATACAATATATATCAAATGACTAATGTGGGGTGGTCAAATTATAGATTTCATTTATCAATGTATTATTTCATTTATTTACAATATTATTCACATTAATTAGTGTGTGATAGTTGATATGTACAAAAAAAAAAAATTCATATAAATGATTAATAATTTGATCATAATCTTCTTTATATTTGAAAATAATATCACATCAATAACCTTTTTAGTTTTTACACATTGATATTATGACAATTCTCATAATTTATTCTAACAAAAAAAGATATTTTTCTAAAATATTTTTAAAGTTAAGTATTATTAGAACAAATTTCAAAGTTTAATGATAATAATGAAACTATTTAAAAAGTATAGGGTATATTAGAAACGTAATTTAAAATTAATGGATATTTTATATAATTTAACCCTTTTAACAATTAGGTCATACTAGTTAATAAAAATACGTGAAATACAAGTGAAATCATGTAGTTTCAATTATATATATATAAAAAAAAAAAAAAAAATAGAAGGAGTGACTTTTAGCATATAATTAATAAATATTGTTTTCTTTCTAAATATCATAATTTCCTAAAAATTAGATAAGGTAACCATTTTTATTATAATGTTTGTCATATTGTTTGTTTTTTTAATAAAAATTCTTCTATATTATATAGGACTATAAATTACGATAGTAATTAAATTATCAAATAAATATGTTAATATCGGTAAATTTTCAATATTTATGATTAAACTATGTACATTTTTAAAAACAATATTTGACATTTGAATTTGTTCATTCATCAGGGGTAAACTTTAGTTCTAATTATTTTTCTACAAATGCAAGAGCAAAAGGAATAAGTAATAATTGTCCCCTCATAACTTCTATTTAGTATGGATATCTTTCAATTACAAAAATAAAGAGCAAAACTTTAATATCTTAATTTTTTTTTATATAATTTTTTTACGGAGAAATTTACCTTTTTGTCCCAAGTTTTAAGCAATAAATGTGTTTGGTTATTGGTGTACAAATAGTAACTTTTTAGTCCCCCAAAGTTCTAAATATATGTGTTTGATCCATACATTTTTAAAATATATTTTTTAGTCCTCAAATTTCTAAAATGTTTTAAAGGTCTCTAAAGTAATTTTTTATATCTAAAATAATTATATGAAATATTAAATTAAAAAAATTGAGAGAGATAAATAATTAGGAAAATTTTTAAAAATAGAAAAATAAAGGACAATATTTACACAATTAGCAAAATTTAATTATAGTTGTGATAGATATTATTATTAAAGTTAGATAGAAGCTTGATAGACATCTATGTATCAATATTGTCCTTAGGTAATATTCTTTAGTGTCACTAATAGAAGTTTATAATTGATAGAGATTGATAGGTGTCTATTAGTCTATCATTGATACTATTGATAGAGGTTAATAGAAGTTTATTAGAGATGTCCAATTTTTCCACCGGGATGGGCTCCGCAAGGCGGGGATTCCCGACTAGGCGGGGAATGGAGGAGGGAGTGGGGGGAAAAAATTTCTCGTGAGCTAAACGGGGACGGGACGGGGAACACCCCGATTAGCTTTTACATATTTATTTAGTATAGTTATCTAATGTTATGTTATTATTATTATTATATAAATATTACATTTAAATTTTAAATTTGATTATTTATTGGGAACATAATGAATATGTTTAAATTTATATTATATATGTGAATAATTTGATTTGTATTTATTTATTTCTACTAAAAAAATTAATTAGCTTTTTCAGGACAAAATTTGAGTAATTTATCTTTAAATTGAAATTGTCAGTGTCTATCAGTATTTTCTTTTTGCTATTTTTATAAATAGTTTAACATCTGTAAAAATTTCTCAAATGTATATGAAAATTTTTTAACATTATTTTTTTTTATCTAAAATGCCATATAATTATTTAAAATAATAAACAAATATTACTTAATGAATCTTTTAAATATAATATTAAAAAATTTAAAAATTACAATCTAAAAATTTAGAGACCAAATGCATCTATTATTTAAAATTCGAAGATTAAAAAGATATCTTTTGGAATACGTATATTCTTCCATATTCGAAATTAAAAATGTTATTTTCCCTTTTCTTTAATATCCAACAAACTGATATTTTACACCTAATCACATAGTATATTAATTTAATCATAAGTTTAGAATAATTAGTTAAATAGATAAATGAAATAAAGAGATTTTCCCATTACTTTAGGGAATGATTGAATGTGAAAGCAATAAAGAGAGAAGAAAACTATTTTTTTTTTCTTTAAAAAAATGGGGGGCAGGAGAAAGGGAGTGCTGTGATTTTGATGTGAGTCAAGTTTGAATGTAATCATAATGACAAAGTTTGAATGTAATCATAATGACAAAGTTTGAATATTCAGAAATCCTAAATGTGAAGTATTATTATTTTAAACAAGTTGTTGCAATCTTGTTGTGTAACAATGACTTATTACCCCCACCAAATCCCTACTACCACAACTGCCCTAAATTTTACTTTAGGGAATAATAATATACAGAAGTGTTTAAATAACTCGACAATTCGGACTATCCAATCCAAAATATAAGGATCGGGTTGGATTAGTTTTGTTCTTCGATTAGATTGGATTAAATTTTTCTATTTTTATTTGGTTGAATTTGGTTGTGGATTGACTAAAAAAATTTGGATTGATCCAACCCAACCCGAATTATATATATTCCTATTTGTTTAAAGTTTGATTACTTTGTATTGATTAAATTGTGAATTTTTAATATATATTTTTTAAATTGTTATGAAATTTATTGCAAATTTTAAACAAAGACAAATATCATAACAATTTTGGTATTTACAAAAACCTTTAAAATCTATGATATTTGTCTTTGTTTAAAGTCTGCAATAAATATTACATATTTTTAGTATTTAGCATTTAAATTTTATGAGATTTTAGTTTTTAGTCATATGTTGTATAATAAATTGACATATTTTCATTAAAAATAAAAAATAAGTTATAATTCGACAACCCAACCCGAATTTAAAGGGTTTGGTTGGGTTGAGTTGGGTTAGAAACTTTATTTGGTTCGTTGTCAATCTAACAAACCTAAATTTTCGGGTTGGTCCAAGAGACACCATCAACCCAACCCAACCCAACCCATATACACCCCTAATAATATAGATTTAAAAGGTTAATTTTTACTTTTTTAAAGTTAAACAATACTTCTAGTCTCTAAACATTCATGAAAATAACATTTTAGTTTCTGAACTTTAATTTGTAACGATTTAGTCATTGTACTTCCAATTTTGTAATATCTAGTTCCTGACTCTGATATGAAATAATTTAGTCTTTATATTTCAAATTTGTAACAATTTGGTCCCCAACGTAAAACATTCACTAAAATAGATCTTATTTTTTTTTATTAATTTATGATGAAGACTTTGTATTTTATAAAAATATTATGTCCCTAATTAGTTTATCGATTTATTTATGTGATAAATCTCATTAAGAAAATTGAAAAGACATGGACTAAATCGTTACAAACCAAAGTTTAGGAATTAAATTGTTATTTTTGTGAAAGTTTAGGGACTAAAAGTGATTTTTAACCAAAGTTTTAAATTGATTTTAATTTATTCTTAAGTTTCAAAATATTACTATTTTACCCTTAAACTTTTAGTTTATTTCAATTTGGTCTTTAAATTTCAAGATTTATACTTTTAAACTTCAATTTTTCACGAACCACTCACTTTGATTATTTAGTGCTATTATCTATTGATTTAATTTAAAATAATTTTTAAAAAAATAGAATTAATTATGTCTCATTATATTTTCCTCACTAAATTAAATTTCAAATTTCACTTCATAATGATTTAAAATTAATTAATAAACATTAATGTCAAAAACTAAAAATGAATATTTAGTAAGATCGAGGTTAAAATTGCAGATTTTTAAAATTAATAACCACAATGAAACAAAATTCAAACCTTCATAAGTGAAAATATCACATTTTGAAATATAGAGATTAAATAAAAATAAGATCGAAAACCTAAGGATCAAAAATGTATTTTTTTTAGGTTAAACTATAAATTTAAACACAACTAAAAGATTAATATTTCATTATACATCAACTTCTAATTCATATCAAAAGACCAATTAATTTTAAAATATTATTTTTTTAAAACTTATCAAAAGCTTATTATACACAAAATTAGACTTCATGGTTGGTTAAATATAAAATCAAAAGTTTAATAACTTTTTAAACACTTTTGAAAATATATAAAAATTAAATAAATAAGAATATCAAACTTTATAGATGGAATCTTTTTCCTATTTTGTTATAATATTGCCCTTAAATTTAATATCTATATGTATTTTTAATACATGGTAATTCAATTCTAGCATAATTAAGTAAATAAGACGTCACCTTTTCTAAAATAAAACATTGAGTCTCTACCAAACACTGTTTAAAAATAAAAAACCAAACTGAAAATTGAAAAAATATCCAATAATGTAATAGTCATTCTCTAAATTATCGATTTTTTTTCTCTTCTACTAATACTATCAATAATATAAAATTATATTAAAAAATTCATTTCTATTTTAACACTTTCAACAAAAATGGTTGAAAATACTTTCTAATTGAAAATAGTTTGAAAAGAAAAATCTAAAATAAACTTGAAAAATGAAAAGTCATTTTCTAACCACGTGTGTGTCGGCATGTTCCCTTCAATAAATGGTGGAATTTACTCATCTCGTAGTCCACATAAGTAGCCAATTGTATGATAACATTTAAAATAGTGGTTGATATGTCAATATATTTCTGGATAGGATTAAATTCTATTTAGTCTCGGAATTTCGAGTGTTTTATTTTGATCTCTAAATTTTTAAAAATGTCTATTTTATTTTTTAAATTTTTAAAAAGTGTTATTTTGGTCTCTTCCTGCTATTAAAATTCGGTTAACTCTTAAACGTAATGGTGAGATGACTTTGTATTTTTTGATGATTAGGTTACCAAATAAGTTAGCCATGCTAAAAAATCTAGTGTTTCAATTTTAAATTAGGTGGTAAAGTGATTTTCTATGGGAGATTTCAAAAGTCATTTTCTATTCTGACACGTTATTTGTTAATATTTTACTTCACTTTCATCTTACTCAACCTATGCTAGATACAATTTCATCTTTAAACATATTTCATCTTTAAAGTGTTAACATAATCTTAACAATACGGACCAAAATAAACACTTTCTAAAAATTTAGGGACTAAAACAGACGTTTTTGAAAGTTTAGAGACCAAAATAGTACAACACTCAAAGTTCATGGACCAAAATAGAATTAAAATTTTGTGGATATATCCATAAATCTAAAGATTCGATATCGATATTAAATATAAGTAGATATCTTCAATATCTTAAATATATCATCTATTTAGTTCAATATGAATAGAAATACTAATGACAATATTCATAACTTAGTCTAAGAAAAAAAAACATAACTATTAATCTAAATAAATTTTATACATTTTCGTGACTTTAAAAAATATCAGTCGATATTTGATATTTTATTGATACATCCATAAAATTATACAACAATTTTTTTTTTTCATTTTTTATGATGTAATCAAAGGTTTAAAATATGGACATTGACAAATTCTTAAAAAGAAAATATATATCATGGTCGATGAAAATTTCAAAATCTTAATTTAAAAAAAAAAATGTTGATGAAATATCGAAAAAATATAAACGTGGATGAATATTTTTGAAAAAAATTATCAAAACAAAAAGTTTAAATGAATAAATAAACAGATTTGCAAGTTTATTATCTATATTATATCTTCTTTAGTAAATTTTTGTTAGTTTTTTTTATTATGTTTTTAAATTTTTCTACGATATAATAAAAATGTTGATTCATTCTTCATATTAATTTTAAAGATAATATCAACATAGAAATATAAAAGTATTGACATGTCAACGAAAATTAATTAATATCATGAATATTCTGTCAATGTATGAATTTAGATTCGATCATACGTTGATAGTGATTTTTTAAAATAAAATCTCACTAAATGTGTTTTAGGACCATAATTTTTTTATTTTATACATAATAGATTTCTAAAATTTCAAATTTATATTAATGATGTCTTTGGCACATTAAAAGAATTTTAAAATTTAAATATTGTATATAAAATTTAATGTTGTGTCTAATTTTTTCTTTTTGAAGCATTTAATATCGTAATAGGCCTTATTCCACATTTATAAAATCAGTATAGCTATTAGTTATAACTATTAGTCTTATATTTTTAATACCTTTGAAATCTATTAAATGCAAAATTTAGAGTTTATAGATCATATAGATATTTATAACGAGTTTAATAGATACAAAATTAATAGTTTAGAAATTTATTAGACAAATTTTAAAAATGTAAACATATTGTTTAATATTCATATAAAAGTAATTCGAAATGCTTGATCTAAAATATATTAATTATTACCTAAATATAAAAGAAAAATATTGAAGCTTTAAATATTTGTCGAAGTTTTTAAAATAGCAATAACATTTTAAAATAATTTAGTAAAAGATAAAATTTTATTAAAACTTAAAAATTAAAGTAACATCTAAATACATAGGTTGGAAATTTTAACAATGATATTAAATGATGGACATGCGTGTTGACATACAAGTTGAAAAACAATATATACTTAATTTAAAAGAAAAACTTTAAAAAATGATATTAAAAAAAATGCTTTGTCCAAGAATCAAATTATTAAGTTTAGGAATTGATTCAAAATCATGGAGGGATGTAATTAAATTGCTACTCCTAGAAAATTTAGGATTTAAATGGATATACAATAATTATAAGAATATTAAAACAAAAAATTATTTATTTAGAATTTCAATTAATACAACCCCATCATTTGAGAGTATAAATAGATACTCTTTCTATTTTTTTTTTTTATTGACTAAACATTGACAAGGATGAAGATGGACAAATGAAGTCAATTAAGATTATAAACACTATTTTTATCTCCAGATTTTTAAAAAACCAAGTTAAAATTTGAAAACTAGAAAAAGTAGCTTTTAAAATTTTAATTTTTGTTGGTAGAATTTGGTTACTAATTTAATCATTATCACAAATAGAGAGCAAATAGACTTAACTTTTAAAAAAATAAAAAATAAAAAACAAAATGATTACTACGGGGTCTATATTATTATAAACACATGTTTTTCTAGAACGTTATCAGTATAGTTCAAAAAAATAAGTAACTAAAACAATCCATACGAGAATATATATATATTTTTCAAAGTAAAACAAAACAACTAACTATTTCAAAATTTTAAAACAAGTGAGGTTGTTGGGAAAGCTAATGTCCATTTATTAATATTTTATTCTTTATTTTTGTTTTTAAAATTAAATTTATAGACAGTACTTTCATATTCAAATTTCTTTATTTATTATCTATATTTTATTAATAATTTAAAAAATCAAGTCATATTTTGAAAGCTAAAAAAAGTAGCTCTTAAAAAGGTTTTTTAGATTTTAGAATTAGCTAAGAATTCAATTATTATTATTAAGAAAAGTGCAAATCATTGATAAAAAATGAAGAGAAAGTATGTTTGTTTTTTAAAAATAAAAAACAAAAAAACAAAAAAGTTATGAATGAGATTTAAGGTCAGTGAAAGTCTAAAAGTACATTGTTATAATGGAGACGAAGCCAATTGAGGTGCAACCATCGGAACACTAATTTCTAATTTGGTTTGAACAAATAATTGAGCTCACAAATCATGATTAAAAAAAGTCAAATAAATTAATGCAAAATACAAAGAATATTATTAAAATTATAAAAAGAATCCAAAGATCAAATTAGGCCTTAAATTACTTATTATAAAAACATAATATAATTTGATACAATTTAACCATTATTATGCCTATCGGAGGTAGTGTAAACATGTAAGTTACTATAAACAAGGGTAACATTTGTTCTTTCTTTATACCGTTACAGAATTTGGTGATGTAATTGACCAATTTCAGTAATGCATATTGTACTCTTTGAATAACTAAAAATACTAAGAAACAATTTCCCAAAAATACAGCTTTAAATATAAGTTACTCAGAAAAATTATCGGAGTGTAAGTAGATTCAATTCGGTTCGATTCTATCAGAATCTAATGAAAATTAATGCAACCCAAATCAAATTCGTTCGGTTTAGGTTTTCACACCCCTAAAAGGAACACTTTTATTTTCCAAAAACTATTGAGTTATTTAGGCTCTGTTTGTTAACTATTTTATTTATTGTTTCAGAAAATTAAGCATATTTAATTTCGATTTTTATTTTTCTTATACAAAAGAGTTGAATTCTTATCTAAATTCAAAAAAATAAAAACAAACTAAGAATAATATTGAGGTGACAAACATAAATTCTAATTCAACCACCCAAAACTAAAAGAATAAACTAAAAGATATAGATGTCATATACTCATAATTGATAATTTTGGTTGTTCATTTATCAAGCTCCCAACCAAACAGGATACTCTTCAGGGTTGAAGTCTGAAAATCTATTCAAAACCCTACTTTTTAGCTAACAAGTTCTTTGTTCAACTTCTCAAACCATTCCACACTATTACTAAATATCCCAAACCTATATACCATCTACCAAATAAATAACACAAACTCGAAAACTAGAAATCTTCGAACCATTATGACTTGGCCTAGTGGTAAATAAAGGGATAAGAGGTCATAAGTTCAATCTATAATAGTTTTTTGAACCGATTACTAGAGGTCGAGGGATCAGGGGCACACCTAAACATCTCAACTAGGTTGACACCTCCTTAACGACCTCATCATGTCTCGGTTCCAAAAATGATGCATTGGTTAAAACAAATATGTACAAGGTCGGAGTTCAAAGAAGTAAAAAAGAGGGGATACGTGGAGGAAAGCCTTCCAATTTAGTGAAATACAAGTAGCATCATAGTTTTTAAATCAATTGGATTTAGTACTCCATTGCGCGGCAAAATAAATAATATCTTCCATAAGATGATTAGCAAGCTTCTCTATCTTGGAATGTTCTGTTGTTCCTTTCCAGCTAGAGGCACCAAAGACAGATATCAATGAGATTACATCACAAGATTTCTTCTTGGAGATCAAACGAATATGTGTGAGAACATAGAACATATCAATCAAATTATTAGGAAGGGGATGAATAGCAACATCATTTAGTACCAACAACTCTCGGCATATGGACAGGTAATGAAGATATGTTCGTCTGTTTCTTCATGGGATTCACACATTGATGTACCAATTTGGATTGAGCGCCATCTTGAGGTTACGAGCTTGACAGTTCTCCATCGTATTAAAGTCCTTATGAATAGTCACTCACTTAAGATTTAATATTTTACGAATTTCTTTGATATTCAAATATTATAGGATCGGATTGATTGTCTCATGAGACAATAGAGAAGACGACAAAGATTTGGTTTCTAAGAAGAGAGTAGAACTAAATTGAGTTACATAGGTACAGGAACACAATCAATCCATATCTATGCTATCATAAAACCATTATCCAAAATTCATTGGGAAAAATAATAATAAATTGTAAACTTCGAACAGTAGTTACAAGTTCAAAGAGATTCATCATTCATTCATAACACATCAAGAAACAGATTATTGGATTATGATCAAGAAATTACGTGAAATAAACCATTTTTTTTTTTCTAAAACTATAAATCATATCTCAACTCATAGCAACTCATTCTTCTCAATTTCTTATGATGGTTTACATTTTTGTTAAGTAAAAGAGTTGAATCTTAGTCAAATTCTAAATACAAAAACTAATTTTGTTTTTCAAAACTTGACTTGTTAAAAATTGGTATATTAAACCAGAAATCGAGAATGAAACTTTGATTTGAAATTTGGATAATGAAATATGGTACTCCAATATTATTTTTTAGATAATGAAATTTGGACTTTGGATTTTCGTTTAAACTTTGATTTGAGAATGAAATCTGGGATATGCCCAAAATTCCAATTTGATTTTGGTTTTACTGTTTTTCTTTTTCTTAAAATATACTTTTGATTCATGAAGTTTGAACTTAGTATCTATTGGTTTTTGAAATTTCAAAACGAACCCTTTAATTTGTAACGACTTGACTTCCGATATATCTAATTAAAGTTATTATATTATTACATATACACAATTTAAAAACGAAAACTAGTCGATGAAATAAAAATATTTTAAGCTCAATTACTCCTACAAAAAGTCAGGTTACATACCTAGTAGCCAAAACAAATTAATCTCCATTCTTGATCTCTTTGATACAGCTCAGAAAATACATGAAAATAAAAAGAGAGAGTGAATGTGAGATTCATTTTGTAATGTATACTTGAAATTTGGAAATTCTTGCTGAATAAAAAAATGAGGTTTACCTGCTGAGTTCGTTCTTTAACTTGCTGGTTCTAATCAATCTCTTTATTTTCCTTCAATTTTCTTCAATCTAAAGTGAAAGAGAATATTTCAAAGATTTGATAACAAAGTACATAATTTAGTGATACAGTACTTAAAAGCAATAAACAAACATGCAATAATGTTTAAAAGAATATTAGAAATTCAACCGAATGTATTGCAAAGATCTTTTTTGGATTTTTAAATTGAATCCTCATCTCGATAATTTTAGAAAATCGAACTTTCAAATATGTGTAGCGATATTTGGTATTATAAATTTGAAAAGATTAATAATAATGTAGTTTACAAATTAAAGTGAATATATTAAATTGACAACATGGTGGATGTTTCTTTAAATTTATCTATCAGAATAGCAAATGGAAAAACGTTAAAAGAAAAAATTATTGTAATGCAATGACCAAAATAAACTTGTATAAATAAAAGAAATAGATCTTCTTTAAAAAAAAAAAAAAGAAATAAAAGAAATAGATTAAAAAAAAGTAGAATACAAAAATTAAAAATGAATGATTTTATTTTTTTGAAAAAAATTTAAAAATAATAACAATAATAATTAATACTATATAAACATTTTAAAGCTTTTAAAACTCTGAAATCTCAAAAAGAAATTCCTAACTTCTCTTAGTTTCTCTCAATGGTCTTTTTTTAATTCAGAATTTCTCAGACCTTCAGATCAATAGTATAAGCACTATGCCAGTTAAACTATATTCTTGTTGACTTTAATTCATATTTTTTTAGCACAAAATCTCTTCTTCTCCATTCTAAAGATATGTTACTCTTTCTTCAATTTAAAAAAAAAAAAAAAAAAAAAAATTCACCCCTCGAGTTATAATATATAGTATGTATGTATGATTATATATTTATAGCATGTTCATGCATCATATAATATAAATGTTATAATATATGTAAATATACATTAATAACATATCCATGCATCATTTATTTTATAAGAGTTATAATATATAGTATGTATGTATGATGGTTGTATGTTATTAATTATTTCATTACTTTAATATATAAGTGTTCTGTATGTTTAGTATTGAAATGGAATTGCATGATGCATGACACTACTTTAGGTAATTTTATAATCGTTATAATTTTACTAAGTACGTCATAACATGCAATGAATGATTTTAATTTGTTTCATTTCTTTTATAAATGTTATAATTAAATGAATTAGAAACTAAAATCAATAATTTAGAATTGCATGTAAACCTTAGGTTAAAATCTTTTTTTAAAATAGTTTTAAAATATGATTCACATAGACCTAAGATCATATTTTTAATAAGATTAGAAATTAAGTTTAATCTTTTAATCAGTTTAATAGGATTAAATTGATTCTTAATTAAAAGATTAAAGTTGTAGCAAATATATCTATAAGGGATCTTTTGTCTAAGGCTAGTTCTGTGTAGGCTAGGGTACTTAAGTTGACGGAAACGTAACACCCCTACTTGGGAACTTACCTGAAAAGGTGAATTAGATAGATTTGCTACAATCATGCAATGGTTGGCTGATGTTTATTAAAGTGTTTAATAAACATTAATCAAAGTTGTTTAACCATCCAAAGTAAATGTTACTTTTTGAAAAATTTAAACAATTACTTAGTTAAAATTAGTAGCCGGATTTTCCTAAGTTAAATAACCTTAGGTAAAACGCTCAATGGGAGAAAAATGAGGTACATGATAATTCATTTTACCTTTTCACGTTTTTCGCTAAAAGTTCACACCGGGAGATCTATACTCAGTCTCGAGGCACCTTTGCTTGTGTTCCCCTACGAATGGTGTTTGTATAGGTAAATATCAAGGTAAATGGAGAGAGTCTTTATAGTAAGTTGGAACAGGATGTGTGTCAACACATCCCATAGTCTCTTTATTAGTTTGTAGTAAAGTTTCATGCTCGGTCTCAAGGCACCTTTGTTTGTTTTCCCATACGGATGGCATTTGCATGATTCTTTACTTCAAACTCCAGAAATAGATAAGGTTGCTTTAGTTTTTGCCTCAATCGATTTTTCCTATGGTTGGCTTATTAGAGCGAAACTCTAGAATATAAAATGAGGGGTTACACTTACAAGAAAATTTTAAGCGAGTTTAACAATTTCTGGACCGAACAATGGTGATTGATAGTTACAATAACAAGGAATTATTATGTCTATTGGTTGGGATAGTCTCATTTCAGTTAAGGGGCACCTGATCACTCTACAGTGGCTTTTGTCTTATCTCACTGAAACATCATTGCGATGTCACTTAAGGGGCATTGGATTATTTTGCTAAATTTGATTGGTTTTTGCAAATGGGTTAATGGATTGAGTACTAATATAAATAAAATATATGGTTTCAGCAAATTTCGTTATGACTTTTGCTACATTGAATTTACTCGTTTTTGACAAACTTACCGACGAAAACTATACAACATGAAAAACACAATCAACACAATACTAATTATTGATGACCTTTTTTTTGTCCTTATGGAGGATTGTCCTCCTATTCCTGCTCAAAATTCTACTAAAAATGTTTGGGAGGCATACAAGCACTAGATAACGGCAAATGAAAAGGCCCGAGTGTATATCTTGACAAACGTTTCTGAAGTCTTGGCCAAGAAGCATGAGCCCATGCTCAATGCCCCTGAGATCATGGAGTCCCTGCGGGGGATGTTCAGATAATTGTCCGCACAACTCATGCATGACACTCTCAAAAACATCTTTAATGCTCGTATGCAAGAAGGGGTATCTATTAGAGAACACGTTCTCAACATGATGGTCCACTTCAATATGGCAAAGATGAATGAGTCTGTCATTAATGAAGCTAGTCAGGTTAGCTTCATACTGAAATCTTACCTAAAAGTTTCCTACAGGTCCATAGCAATGTTGTTATGAACAGGATTTACTACAACCTGGCCACTTTGCTCAATGAGCTATACATTTCAATCCTTGATGAAAAGCAAGGAACAAAAGGATGAGGCAAATGTTGTTTCATCCTCTAAAAAGCTCTACAGAGGTTCAACCTCTGGAACTAAGTTTGTACCTTATTCTTCTGGCACCAAAAAGTGAAATAAGAAGAAAAGTAGAAAGGGAAAAGCTAACTAACCAGCTACTGCCTAAAAAGGTAAGAAGACCAAGTCTACAAAGATAATATGCTTCCATCGCAACCATGAGGGATACTGGAAAAAGGAATTGTCCCAAATACTTGGCAAAAAAGAAGAAGACCAAGTAAGGTAAATATGATTTACTTGTTTTGGAGACTTATTTAGTGGACAATAAGGATTCAGCCTGGATAATAGATTCATGAGCCACTAACCATGTTTGTTCTTATTTCAGGGAATTAGTTCCTAGTGACAACTGGAAGCTGAGGAGATGACGATGTGTGTTGGAACTGGACATGTCATCTCGATTGTGGCAGTAGGAGGATTTCGATTTTATTTACAGAAATCATATATTATATTAGATAATATATATGTGGTTCCAAACTTGAAAAGGAACCTTATTTCTGTAAAGTGCTTATTATAACAAAAATACTCTATTTCATTTGAAGTAAATAAAGTGTTTGTTTACAAAAATGGTGTATATATTTGTTTTGCAAATCTCGAAGATAATCTTTATGTGCTAAGACCGTTAGCAACTGAAGCCCTTCTAAACACTGGAATGTTTAAAACTACAGTAATTCAAAATAAAAGACTTAAAATTTCTCCTAAAGAAAATATACGTGTTAGAGAAGGGAAAATTTAAAGAAAAGATGGAAACTATTCTTGATATGTTAGAGAAGGGCAAATTCACAGTCGATGTAGCTTAACCCAGTACTACGACTGGGTCAAATCTGCCACTGCATCCACCAATTGAAGGATTTATCCATAAGTACACTGCATATAATCCTTTTTACAATATTCCCGTTGAGCAGTTGCATTTTCCCTTCTCAACCAAGAGTGAGCCAGCTCTTTTGGCTAGCCAAACAGGTTTTCGACCCGTCAATGAGGATCCATCAAAAGTTACGATCATAATTCCTAACCTAGATGATCTCGAGGTGAGAAAAAATTTGACAAAGGAAGAGCCTAAAACTTCTTCTAATGGAAAGTGTGAAAATCTAGAAGAAAGATTGAGAGTTGTAGAAGGAACATACGTTTTTTGAAACATAGATGCTACTCAGTTGTGCCTGGTCCCAGATGTTGTTCTTCCAGCAAAATTTAAAGTTCTAGAGTTTAAAAAGTTTTACTGATCCTCATGCCCAAAAATTCATATTTTTATGGATTATAGGAAGATGGCAGCATATGTTCATAATGAAAAGTTACTCATACACTATTTCCAAGAAAGCTTGATAGGGCCAGCTTCTTGGTGGTATATGCAACTAGATGGGGCTCGTATTAGTACATGGAAGAACTTGGTAGATTCCTTCCTAAAAATACAAGCACAATATAGACATGGCTTCGAACCGTCTAGATTTGCAGAGGATGGAGAAAAAGAGTACAAAAAGTTTCAGAGTATGCATAGAGATCAAGGGACACTGCTGCACAAGTATAACCTCCTCTAACAGACAAGGAGTTGTCTGCTATGTTCATTAATACTCTAAAAACTCCCTTTTATTGCAAAATGATTGGGAGGCATCAAATAACTTTTCTGATATAATGACAATTGGGGAGAGGATTGAGTATGGAATTAAGTTGGCAAAATAGCCGATGTGATGGGGACTTTAACTTCTAGTACAAAGAAAGTTAATTTTTCAAAGAAAAAAGAAGAAGAGGTACAGATGGTAAATAGGGTAAATCATAGCATCGTGGGACAATCATTGTACCCAAATCCTATAATTCCCTATTACCTCAATAGCTATTATGTACCACCTAACCCATACTATCAACCGTATGTTAATCATGCGACAGTACAATATTATCCTCCAACTGATCAGAACCCACATCCTTATATGAATTAGGGACACCAACCTCGAGGCCAACGAAAATTATTATGCTTGAGGACAGGAGAACAATAAAGGAGGCCAGAAGCAAACAAGTTTGATCTAATCTCAATGACTTATACTGAGCTTTTGCCATAACTATTTCAGATTAATCAACTAGCACCCGTACTAATTAATCTGTTGCAACCTCCTTACCCAAAGTGGTATGATCTAAATGCTAGTTGTGATTACCATGCAGGAGCAATTGAGCATTCATTTGAGAATTGCACCACACTTAAGTACAGGGTACAAACATTGATTGATACGGGATGGTTAAATTTTAAGAAAGACAACCGGCCTAATGTAAATAATAACCCTCTTCCAAACTACCATAATCTGCAAGTAAATGTTACAGATGTGCAGGAGGTTGGTTCAAAGGATGTCGAGATCATGATTACATCCAAAGAAGAGCTTTTTTAAATATTGTTCAGTAATGCATTGATCAAACAAGAGAATTTTCAAGTTGATGTCCCTGATAACGAGTATGATGATATTTTGATATGTTTATATCATGCTGGGGCAAAAGGTCACTCTATTGATCATTGTCCCAATTTCCACCAAAAGGTGAAAAAGTTATTAGATTCTCGTTTCTTATCAGTATCCTAAAAGATAGTCAAACAACAAGAAGACGAGTATAAAGTTGACGCCGCAGAAGAGATCTAAACAGGTGAATACTTGAAGATTTATCTGTAGCAAAAACCATTAACGATCTTCTATTGAGAGAAGCCTAATACCACCTATTCCAATCCAAAACCAATTACCATACATGTTTTGTCTCCCTTCGAGCATAAAAGCTCAAAAGTAGTGCCATGGAATTATGAGTACATGGTAATTGCTGAATCTGGACCAATCCATGTTGACAATGTTAATGAAATTGGAGGTATAAAACGTAGTGGAAGGTGTTATACACTAGAAGAACTATTGAAGCACAAGGATAAAGGAAAAACGAAGATCAACAATGCTATTGATTACAAGGTAGAGGAACCCAAGGTGGTAAGAAGTTTAGAAGCAAAAGAGCCAGCATTTAAAGATGATATCCAAGAGTTTTTAAGACTTATAAAACAGAGCGATTATAAAGTGGTTGAGTAGTTGGGCAAAATGCCTACTAGAATTTCCATCTTGACCTTATTATTATCCTCAGACCTACATCACTAAACTCTAATGGATATCCTGAACCAGACTTATGTTCCACGAGATATTACAATAGACCATCTAGATAACATCGTCAGAAGCATAACAACATCAAGTTCTATAACTTTCACCGATAATGAGATGCCTCCTGAAGGCACAGGTCACACAAAGGCTTTGCACATCATAATAAAGTGTAAAAAGTTCGTTGTGGCAAAAGTTCTGGTTGATAATGTCTCTTCTTTGAACATAATACCTATGTTCACATTGGAAAAGTTACCTGTCGATATGTCACACCTCAAACCAAGCACCATGATAGTAAGAGCTTTTGATGGAACGTAGTGAAGTGGTTAGGGACATAGAAATCCTTACACAAATAGGCCCATGTACCTTTGACATAACTTTTCAAGTCATGAATATCAACTCAGCTTACAGTTTTTTGTTAGGGTGTCCATGGATTCATTCAGTTGAAATAGTCCCTTCATCATTGCACCAACGACTTAAATTTGTAATCGATTGCAAGCTGGTAGTTGTATCTGGATAAGAAGACATTTTTGTGTCAAGGTCGTCCTCAATGCCATACATAGAAGCAGAAAAGGTTTTTGAATCCTCGTTTCAATTCTTCAACGTTACAAATACCACCACTTTGAGAACAGGGAGAAAGAAGTTGCAGTTTGGAAAGTTACCTTTAGAAGGAAATGACAAGAGTTTAGATGACTTGTTAAGGGTGTCGAAAAACATGAAAAGGTTTGGTCTGGGATATAAACCAAGCAAGGAAGAGATGATTATAGCACGAAAATGAGAAAGGGAAAATCGAATGGCGAAATTTGAGCGTCACGACTTCAAAGGCAGTTAAGCTGCATTCCCCACCTTTATTAATCATTCAAGTTAACTGGCGCGATTCATCCAGAAAGTCAAAATTTTGAAGTGATGGCAGTAATAGAAGATAAAAATTAAGAAGATTCTCTAGTCTACTTGTGCCCAGCGAACTCTGAACTAAATAATTGGACTATATTGGAGCTACAATCAATTGTTAACGATTTATCAAAGTAATTATTTGTTTTTTTTTATTATTTGAATGTTTTATGTTCTTTATTATTCATTTCTCCTATCAATAAAAGTCGTTGTTTCTTTCTCATCTTCTTTTTAGTTATATTTATTTCTTTATTTTCCTGTTCATCACACTAAATAATCATAATTTTGAACAGTGATATTGAAATTGAAAGCGCAAATGATCTTAGATACGAACTCAGTTCTTTTGCACATGATGTTGAATTTAATGAAGGAATAAGTAATGATGAAGAAGATCTTGAACTTTCCCCTGAGTTATTGAGAATGATTGAAGAAGATGAAAAAAAAATGTTAGGACCTTATGAAGAACCAACAGAGAGTTAATTTTGGGGCCCAATCGGAGAAAAAAGAAGTTAAAATTGATACTAATATGTCATTTGAAAGTCGTCAAAAGTTGATAGAGTTACTTCATGAGTATGCTGATGTCTTCGCTTGTTTATATCAAGACACCCCAGGTCTAGATACGGATATCGTAGTGCATCATTTATCACTCAAGCCTGAGTGTAAAACCGGTGAGGCAAAAGTTGCGCAAAATGAAGCCTGACATGTTGGTCAAAATAAAAGAAGAGGTGAGGAAACAAATTGATTCAGGATTTCTAGCAGTAGCTAAATATCCCAAATGGGTGGTGAATGTTGTTACTATTCCTAAAAAGAATGGGCAAGTAAGGATGTGTATTGATTATAGAGATTTGAATCGAGCAAGTCCTAAAAATAATTTTCCATTACCTTATATTGATGTGTTGGTAGATAATACTACTGGTTTTTCCACCTTTTCCTTTATGGATGGATTCTCAGGTTATAAACAAATCAGAATGACACAAGAAGATCGAGAAAAAACTACGTTTTTAGCATTATGAGGGAACTTTCTACTATAAGGTTATGCCTTTTGTGTTGAAAAATGCTGGGGCATCCTACCAACGTGCCATGGTTATCTTATTCCATGACTTAATGCATAAAGAAATTGAAGTCTATGTGGACGATATGGTCGTTAAATCTAAACTAGGGAGGATCACATAACTATTCTAAAAAAAATTATTTGATCGATTGAGAAAGTTCAAACTTAAGCTGAATCCAAATAAGTGTACATTCGAAGTAACATCAGGGAAGTTGTTGGGCTTTGTTGTAAGCCAAGAGGGGATTAAGGTTGACCCTCATAAAGTAAAAGCTATCCTAGAAATGCCACCACCATGCACCCAAAAAGAAGTCAAAGGATTCTTGGGGAGGCTAAACTACACCGCGAAATTTATATCACATTTAATAGCAGTATGTGAGCTCATCTTCAAGCTACTTTGTAAAAATGATGTCGGGGTTGGAATTAAGACTGTCAAAAGGCATTCGAGAAGATCAAGCAATATTTACAAAATCCTCCCGTGTTAATTCCCCAGACTCTAAGCCGTCCACTTATTTTGTATTTACTATTATTGGGGTTGATTCCCTAGACTCGAGTCCTGTAGTTTGTAAATAGTTTGTACGATCGCTTGTGATGTATAATATATGATATTTACTTCACTTCTTGATTTTGCTCATCTAAATATTTTATTTGCTTTACCACAAAACAATAAACTAAAATCCCTGGTTATCTTTATGTAACTTAAGCATGTATGTGGTGACATACAAGTGGATCATGTCTTAAGTGATAACCAAAATAGTCTAAAGTATATGGATATAGGAGGGAAACCTTATCCTAGTAACGCTACGGATGCGCCCACTTTGTGGAATAGTTACAAGTGTTATGACTTGTCACAGATGGTCTGATCCTGATCATTCGTGTTGGGGACATGCGAACAGGGGCGTTCTATACAAAGAGTTTGTATAAGACCTAACCACGAAGTGTTAACGTCTTGTTATATAACACCGTT
This sequence comes from Benincasa hispida, assembly GCF_027475165.1. Lineage (NCBI taxonomy): Eukaryota > Viridiplantae > Streptophyta > Magnoliopsida > Cucurbitales > Cucurbitaceae > Benincasa > Benincasa hispida. Next base: position 54,744,993 of record NC_143482.1, read on the forward strand.
CATGACAAAGACTTCACTTCACTAGAATGACCATAGGTAACATGACCTCAATCCTGAGTAAATTGGGAACTCCTGCCATTGAGGGCAGTCCTTTGATTTGCATGGGTGCGAGTGGCCAGGCTGTCGACTCAAACCTACCACTTTAAAGATTCATCTGATTTGGGAGCTGGGAACTCAGCTACACAAGATGGAATTCACTCCTTCCCCGAAGCAGGGGTAAGTCGATAGATAGCTCCCTTAAGGGCTGATTCCAGGACTTGAACGATGTGGCACCACACACCTTCTTTTGGCCTAAGAGGTGTTCACACATAGTTGGACTATGTTTTATTGTTCATTACCGGGATCAGTGATAGTTAAGAAGTGAGATGTAACTACAAGTGCAAAACGATAATTTGGCCCAACTGTACTTACAAGCATCTGTGAAGGGTTATTGTACTCATGATTGGTTATATTCGACGGACACAAAAATATATCTATGGTAAGAAGATTTCAGCTATCGTTCTTTAGTGAATTGCCTGGCAGTTAACGGATGGTGGATCTCGTGGCTAAAGAATTTAGTCAGCTATTCACGTACCGTTAGAGCTTCGAGCCATAAGTCCGTAAGGTCCCCTTGGTAGCTTGGATAAAAGTTGAGAATCAGTTGTTGGGTCAGTTTGAAATGTTCAAATAGAGAAGAGGGAGTTCGATTATATATGATATAATTGAACTGGATATAATTGACTAAATGTATGAGATACATTATTTTGGAGGAAATTGGATATAAATATGATTTATGTCAAGTAGAGGAGAAAACACTATAGTAGATATATGATATTAAACTATAGGTTAAGAATATAATATGATTATATTAATTAAATAATTAATTGGACGGTTATGTGATAATTGACCGAGTTTTTCTCCGAATTCATGCAAAAGTGGAGAGTTTGATTTTAGTTCTTGTAACTGATGAATAAAATGAAAATAGTTTTCATTTTGGATGAGACACAAAAGAGATCCAAAAAATCGCTCATGGTGTGAAAGTATACGATTGCTTAGCGTTGAAAGGCTATACAATAGTGTCCGTCTTCCTAAACGATTGCACACTCGCGTACTAAACGATCGCCCGCGATTTCTAAACGATCGCGTACGTTTACTACACGATCACTTAGCGCGCCGAGCAGAACTAAACGATCACTTACCATTTGATAGATGATTGCTTAGCTTAACCTACACGATTTGTACCTCTTTCTAAACGATCAAGCACAACTGACTATACGATAGTCTTCTACTATCTCCCACTTGCTTGTTCGTTCTACATGACCGTTTTTCCTCCTTCCTTCTACCAATTCCATCAAAGTCTACCCTTTGGATTCTCACTATGAGAATACTGAGGGCTTCGAGTGGTGGTGTCGTCCTCGGTTGCTGGTTGTTCGTGCGCTGCTAATCGTGTAGACGACCGTGCTGCTGCTAGGCGACTACTTGCTGGACAATAAGAAGTGTGAGGAGTTCATTCACGTTGGACTGAGTTCGATTGAAGAAAGTCTTCAACTAGTACGTTCTCTCGGTCATTTGTATTTTTCTTTTAAAGCATGTCTGTAATTTGTGTTTACAATGCATATCTGTATGTTAGAATGAATGTGTGGTAATTCTGTCACAATGAAATCGGAAAGATCCGCTTCCACTCATAGGCACTCTTATTTAAGAGTTCCTTCAAATGTGACAGAAAATTCAATAGGATGTGTATTAGGACAACGTGATGATTCAGGCATAAAGAAGCAGGCCATGTTATTTGATGGAGCTTCTAACGAATTAGGACATGGAATAGTTGTCATTTTAGTGTCACCGGAAGGAAAGTTATTCCTTTTTATAGTCAAGCTAAATTTTGATTGTACTCATAATATGTCTGAATACGAAGCATGCTCTATGGGTATTCAACCAACACTAGATATGAAAGTCAAGAAGCTTCAAGTTTTAGGAGATTCTATGTTGGAGATCCACTAGTTAAGAGAAGAATGGGAGACAAGAGAGGCTAAACTTCTCCCATATAAGAAGCTAATAATGGAATTGTTCGAGAAGTTTGATAAAATCACTTTTGGTTATCTACCAAGGGAAAATAATCAGATAGAGGATGCTCTAGCCACGCTAGGAGTGTTGTTCAATTTAGTTCTTAATCAAATTGTCCAACCTATCAAAACTGGAAAGCGAGATGCACTAGCCACGTGCATGACCATTGAAGAAGTACTTGATGGTAAACCATGGTATTATGACATTAAAAAGTACATCAAATATAGAGAGTATCCACAGAATGCCTTAGAAAATGACAAGCGCACACTCAAAAAGCTAGCAATGAAATTCTTCTTGAATGAAGATGTACTTTACAAAAGAAACCATGATATGGTGTTCTTAAGATGTGTAGATTTGACAGAGGCAAATAAGATCATGGAAGAAAGTGATGCGTTTTTAATGCGATGAAATAATGGTGTAGAATGCAATGGAGGAATATGCATTGTGCAAGCAAGTTTTCTCAGCAAGACCCAAGTATAAATCCTACTGAGTTACCTGGTAAGCCCAGGGTCGAACGCAGGGACTAAGGAAAATAGTATGCGATGGTAAATTTTGATTACTTTGCGGTGACAATTAAATCAATGAGTTGGTTGGTTTGTTGTTTAAGGTATAAAGAGTATGCGGCGGATTTGAGAAAAGAGTCATTATGCGAAAGATACGATGAGTATGTAGAGGAAGGGTTGAGAAGGTCTTTAGCTAGCGTTTCCTGAGGATGCGTTCAAGCTATGCGATCATGGTACACTCATGCGACAAAAATTCATTTTCCAATGCAAATGCGATAGCTCCTAGTTTTAGGACGCATGCGATGTATGCGATGATGTCTATAGAGCTTATTCCTAAGTCTCTACTTTTTGCCCATGCGATGATGAAAGATGCACACATGGACAAGGTGACCGCATACAATCATATCCTAACTCTCCCGAGCTTAGATTCTAATCTGACTTTTCCAAGCCTGGATTCTATCCTTAGAGTACCCTCTTGAGTATCTCTAGAGGACGAAAGACGCATACATAATACAAGATGATCACATAAAGTGAAGATCCCAGGTTATGCTAGCTAAGTGATTCTCAACCCATTCGACAGATTTAGCTACTCATGCGTAATGTAAAGAGAGTAGACTGATATAAAGATGCAATTTTCATTTTTATAAATAAGTTTAGAATATAAAATGGCAGTGGAAAAATAAGGATAGAGAGTCTGGTAGCAATATCTTACTTCCCAAGGCTTTTACACTGAGTTATCTCTATTCTACCCAAAAGATGTTCTTGCTTCCGCAAGAGTTGACCCTTTCTCTATTTTCTACGCTTCCCAATACTCTTCCGAGTTCACTAGGACGATCTCTCAATGTAATCTCCCTTTACTCGCTTCTGCCTTCTATGTATGTAAAATATAAGTACAAGGGGAAGAAGAACTCTAAATCGAACTATCTGAACTCCTTAAATGAAGGTGGCCTTTAGTATTTATAGAGCTTTAGGGTGAAGAACTTTTGGTGGCCTTCAGTATTTATAGAGCTTCAGGGTGAAGAAATTTTTCTCTTGAATGATTGCACTGATGGGATGTCATTAATTCTCTGTCTGATGCGCCGAATATTTGTCACCAAAAAGTTGAGTGTACTTGCTACAACATGTCGTTAACGAATTGTCAACTTAATTCGGAATCGACCATCATCAGCTTTTTGTCCCATCGTGATTTATTAAGCTTTCATCCAGATGCGCCCAACTTGATGCGCCGGCTCTATGCGGCCATCTTTTTGAGTAGATTTTCACGAACGCAAACAATCGCATAGCCTTGCGGTCGCAATCTCTTATGCACTCGGATGCTAATTTTCTTGGATCGCAATTTCACCTTGTGTCAACGCATTTTCCTGCATAAAATACATAAGTTAGCTTGTTTTAATGCGATGGACGCATGCGATCGAAATGTTACAAACTTAATGCTTTTGGACACAATATTATATATTTTTACCGTCGCAATCCTGCATTGTTTTATATCTTTACGCTGTAATAACGTGCATTTCTGCTCGTTATGAGAAAGCACGAAGGAGTTTGTCGAATCCATGCAAATGGACACATGATGGCTAGACAAGTATTGAGAGCTGACTATTATTGGTTAACAATAGAAGCAGATTGCATTAAGCATATGAGGGAGTGTCATAAATGTCAGATATATGCAAATAAAGCATATGCATCTACTTCTCAGTTAAATGTCTTGACAGCTCCTTGGCCTTTTTCCATGTGAGGATGGATGTGATAGGTCCTACCGAACCTAAAGCCTCAAATAGGCACCATTTTATTTTGGTAGAAATTGATTATTTTACCAAGGGTGGAAGAAGTATCTTATCGAAAGGTGATGAAGATAGTGATGGTTAAATTCATAAATAAAAAAAAGGAGATTATATGTCGTTATGGTCTTCCTGAAACTATAGTGTCTAATAATGCCTGGAATTTGAACAAAAAATCAATGAAGGAGCTGTGTGAACAGTTCAAGATCAAGAATCTTAACTCAACACCCTACAGGCAAAAAATGAATGTGGCAGTGGAAGCTGCTAACAAGAATATAAAAGAATTGTGTAAAAGATGAAAGTAAAATACAAGGATTGGCATGAAATGCTTCCCTTCGCACTACATGGATATCATACATTGGTCCGGACTTCAACTAGGGCAACACCATTTTCTCTAGTCTACGGCATGGAGGCTGTTCTTCCCATTGAAGGAGAAATTCCGTCGTTATAAGTTCTTATGGAAGCTAAAGTAAAAGAAGCAGAGTGGGTCCAAAATTGCTATGAACAATTGAATTTTGTGGAAGAAAATAGATTAACAACATTATGCAGAGGCCAGCTTTACCAAAGAAGGATGGCAAGGGCTTATGACAAGAAAGTACGCCTCAGAGTTTTGAGAGAAGGAGATCTAGTTTTAAAGCGAATTCTTCCGTTTCGGAAGGATTACCGAGGAAAATGGACTCCAAATTACTAAGGACCATACATAGTAGAATAGGCATTTTCTGGAGGAGCCCTAATCTTGACAAATATGGATAGTAATAGACTGCCTAATCCAGTGAATTCAGATCATGTGCGAAAGTACCATGCTTAAATTTCAGAAGTCTTAGCAAACTTTCAACGAGTATTTAAGAGGATTGCATTTCTTTTCCATTCTCATTTTTCAACTTTGATGTACATTTTCGACTTTGGTCCTAATAAGATGCTCTTTCTAAAATATATTGTCATTTGCTTCTTCTATAAATTGATAATGTTGGCATTACCTTCACAATACCAGAAATAAATAATTACGTTGATAATCAAAACTATTGTGGTAGTTTACTATCTCGAAAAAAACGTTAAAACATCATAAAGTTTAAATTAAGGCAAAACCATTTTATTTATAGTGCCATAAGGATAGTGTTGTGAAGATTAAGTTGCTAGATTCAGCTCAAATTTCTGGAGAAGTGCGAAGTAAAGATGGTGATCGGGCTATCGTTTGTTTTAAAATAAGAAGTAATATAAACTTATTCATCACTATTCTATGATATTAAATGTTATACTCACCTCATGCATTCAAGTATTTTACATTAATAAACACATTTCGAGTTATTGTTTTTGGTTAAATCGAACCTTATTATGTAGTCGAGATTGAAGCCTGGTCGAGTTAGGTCCTTTTACTTTTCATGTCTATTAATTTGAATCCAATTCAAGACTGGAGTTGGAAGCCTGATCAAGTCAGATGCGTTTATCTTATTGTTTGTTAAATCGAACCTTGTTACTTAGTCGAGGTCGAAGCCTGGTCGAGTCAGGTCTATTTTCTTTTCATGTCTTTTAATTTGAATCCAATTCAAGATTGGAGTTCGAAGCCTGATCAAGTCAGATCCGTATATCTTATTGTTGGTTAAATCGAACCTTGTTACTTAGTCGAGGTCGAATCTTGGTCGAGTTAGGTTCATTTACTTCTCATATTTGTTAATTTGAACCCAATTCAAGATTGGAGTTCGAAGCCTGATCAAGTCAGATCCATTTATCATATTATTGGTTAAATTGAACCTTGTTACTGTTAGAGTATATTAACATGTAGCGGAGAAAATCAGAATCAATAAGCACTCTACTTATACTTAATTTGAGTTTAAAACATGCTTCAAAATAACTATTATAGAAGAGGATTTGCTTAACACAATACCTTTGATGAATTCACATCAACACCAGCTAAGTTCCACGTGAAAGTGCTTCAATTTACAAGTAGACCGTCACGAAGATCTTCTCTACTATTCTCTTGCAAGGATTATGTGGTGGAAACACTAAATTGAGCTGGATATAAAGAAGATATGAAGAGGGTTTGAAGGGTTATCACTGCAGAGTTCTTGAAAAAGTTCTTGAAAGCTTGGATCAATTATTCAGCCTAGCACTTCAATTTATGAAGATCAGCTCCTACTTCATGGAGAAAACGGAATTGGATGAATACGGTGCCTTGCACCATAGCGGAGATTATCTCCACTTTTGAATTTTCAAAATAGTTTTTCCAAAAATTGATTTCCAATACAAATTTCTAAAATAAATTAATTTGATTTGATTTATTTAGTATATATATATATATATATATATATATATATATATATATATATATATATAAACTAATTCAATTAATAACTTTTAAATGAAACTAATTAATTAAACCTTTTAATTGATTTTATTAATTTAATATCTAATATTAAATTAATAAAAACAATTCTATCATAATAAAATTAATTTTATACAATTAAATGATCGCTTAGTGCTATTGTATAGCAAATTGAATGCACAGCTCCCATAGGTACACGATCATTTAGTATTTAAAATCACAACGGCCAGTGCCCATTACTATACGATCGTCAAGCTTTTCTTCACATCGTTTAATGCCTGAAACTAGACGATCACTTAGCAACTGAACCTCAACAACGATTTTGAGCAGAAGTTGAAAAAATGGAACAGCTACTCGGCCTCATTCACTTGTTTCTTCAATTACATCTTAATCTCACATCGTTTAACATCACAACGATTTCGAGTAAATAGTCAAAATGATCTATAGTCTATGAATAAGGTTGGGTGCCTTATTCTGATAACACTATTGGATGCAGCCTACTTTGTAGTTGTTACAAAGAGTTGTAAAGTGCTACAAACAAAGTGATCCTAATTCGTTCATGTTGGGACATGAGGAGTTGGGGCGTCTTATGCAAATGAGTTTTGTACAATATCGGACCACGAAACCAGTCACTCTTACTTTAAAACGCTATTTACTATTTAAGATTGACTATTTCAAAGTGATGACCTAGGTAACTTGACCTTAATCCCAAGCTAATTATGAACTTCTGTTTGTTCGGGATTATCCTTTGATCTGCAAACGGTGAGAGTAGACCCATTTCTCTACTCAATAAGCCTCCCATTTTGGGGATAAAATCAGATGAATAGCTGGGGACATAGGGTGCATGACGGAATTCACTCCTACCCGATTAGGGTTATAGAGAGGTTGTTCCCTTTAAGTGCTGATTCTGGGTCTTAAACAAGAGGCCTCACCCTCTCGTTGGCTCAAGAGGGATTCGATTTGTTGATTGGATCACAAATCAATTGTTCATTAGGGTATCAGTGGGACTTAAGAAACAAGAGGTAATTACGGGTGTAAAAAAGAGATTCGACCCAACCGTTACTATGAACAACCTATGAAGGGTTAACTTACTAATCATGGTTATATCGAGTGGACATAATATATTTACAGCGAGCGGAGTTTAGCTATGGGCTTTAGTGGAATCACCAATTAGTTAACGAATGGGGGTTAGTTCGGTCTAATGAGTTTAGCCGATTAATCTCGGATCGTTGGAGCCCACGATTTGTAAGTCCGGGAGGTCCCCCTACTAGCTCGTAAATGGATTAGCTCTAGAGTAGTGTGATAAGTTAATTTGAAATATTCAAATTAGAATTAAATGAAATTGGATAAATAATATTTAAATATGATTTAAATATTTGAAGATAGAATTGTGTAAAATTAATTTAATTAGAATTATTTAAACTATATAAATATTTATTAATTTTATTAAGAAAATTAATTTTGTAAAATTAATAATATTTTCAATTTTATTAAATTAATTGATTTATGAAATCAATATTTGAAATTTAAAAGAGAGAAAATCACAAAAATGGAAAATAGTTTTTTCCATTACTTCTTCAAGTAGCTCACTAACAACCCACTTCTTCAAACTTCATTAACTCCAAGCATGTGTTGCATCTCATGCAGCTAATCTCTTTCATGACTGTTTGTAATATATTGAAGAGATTGAAGTGTTTTGAAGTAATGTAACTGATCAATTTTTTCTGAAAAATTCGTGAGAAGAAAATAGTTCTTTCGTTGGGTTGCTACTGTGAGTTTGTCTTCTATTCCCTTAATTCAGGCTTATTTTGAGTCCCACTACTCAATCTAGAGTACAAGAGGATATTAGGGACGATCTTAAGGTGGTCTACAATAAGATTCAGAGGAGATTAACAGCTAGAAAAGCTTTGAGGAAGTTCTACAAAGGTTTATCATGAAACCCATTTATTTCTGCTATAGCATACTTTCATTTCTGCCAAAATTAATGAATTGGAGTGCTTATGGATCCTGGTCACTTCCATTGACGATGGTACATTCCAACACCCAACTCTCTTTAAGAATGTATCATAAATAGCAGAAGCACAAGGATCATCTAAGCACTCTAATTCATTAATTTTGGCAAAAAATAAAGCATGCTTTTGCAAAAAACAAGTGAGTTTCAAGACATACCTCTTGTATAACTTCTTCAAAGCTCGATCTCCAGCTGCAATCTTCTTTAAATCTTGTTGCAGATCACCTCAAGATCTTCTCCACTATTCTCTTGGTGCTCTAGATTAAGTTGTGGGACTCAAAACAAGCTTGAATCAAGGGATGAAGGAGAAAAGCTCACTGCAGCAATCTTGTTGAAGAACCCTTTCTTCAACCGAATTTTCTCTAAAATTCTCTCTTGATTGCATGCCCAAATTTTACTCCAAACTCTTCATTATATTGCATGTCAACATTCAAGGGAGAGAGTTGCATGAGTTGCAGCTCATGCTTGGAGAAGGACAAGGCAAAGATGAATGCTTTTGTGTGAGCAAATTGAAAGATGGATAATGGAAAACCAACTTCTTCCATTTGTGTTTTGTTTTTCATTTTTCAAATTTTATCTCAAAAATCAAAATATGATATTACCTAAATCCATTTTGATTTTAAAATTGAAAAATAAAATTAATTTCATAAATTAATTTTTAAATAAAACTTAATTAATTTAATATCAAATATTAGATTAATTTTTACACATATCCATCTTTATATATTTAAATCATATTAAAATATAAATTCTTCTATTCCCTTTAATTCTTAAATTAAACATGTAATTATATCTCATATAGTTACTAATTCACTTAATTCTAATTTGAACGTTTCAAATTAACTTATCATGCTATTCTAGAGCTAGTCCATTACGAACTAGTAGGGGGACCTCGCGGACCTACAGATCATGGGCTCTAATGATTCAAGATTAATTGGCTAAACTCATTAGACCAGATTAATCCCTATTCATTAACTAATGAGTCACTCCACTAAAGCCCATAGTTGCAATCCCTTCACTGTAGATATATTATGTTCACATGATTTAACTATAATCAGCAAGTCGACCCTTCATAGGTTGTTCGTAATAACGGTTGGGTCAAATATCTATTTTACCCCCGAGATTACGTCTTATTCCTCAAGTTCCTACTAATCCTCTAATGAACAACTAGTTTGTGATCCAATCACTAAACCAAACTCTCTCAGCCCAGTGAGAAGGTGGGGCCTTTTGTTCAATACTTGGATTCAGTACTTGAGAGAACAACCTTTCTCCTATCCCTAAATTGGGTAGGCGTGAATTCCGTCTTGTACACTATGTCCCTAGCTATCCATCCGGTCTTACCTCTAAAATGGAAGTCTTATTGAGCCAGTGTTGTTAAGCCAACCCTCACCTATGCAAATCTAAGGGCAATCTTGAATAAACAGGAGTTCATAGTTAGCTCAGGATTAAGATCTAGTTACCTAGGTCATCTAAGTGAAATAGTCAGTCTTATAATGTAAACAACATTATAAAAGAAGAGTGACTAATTTCTTGGTCCTAATCTTATGCAAACACATTGCATAGGACGCCCCCACTCCTCATGTCATAACATGTACGAATTAAGATCACATTGTATGTAGCACTTTACAACTCTTTGTAACAACTACAGAGTAGGACCCATCCAATAGTGTTACCAAAGTAAGGTACCCAACCTTATTCATGTACTATAGATCATTGACTATTTACTTAAACTTGATCCACTCTTATGTCCCCACATAAAGTTCAAGTACTCATACAATAGTCATGAGTCTTAGTTTATTGGATTTAGATTTCATAAAATTTATGAAATCAATAATAAGTATATTGATTATAGAAAATATTTATCATTCTACAAACTGCGAGTTTTAGGACATAAAACCCAACACTATCTATCTGGTCTTATCCCCAAAATGGGAGGCTTATTGAGCAGTGTTGTTGGACTACTCTCATCTATGCAGATCAAAGGATAATCCCGAATAACAAGAGTTCATAGTTGGCTCAGGATTAAGATCGAGTTATCCTATGTCATTTGAGTTTGAGATAGTTAGTTTAACAGTAAACGGTTGTTATAATGAAAAGTGACTATTTCGAGGTCTGGTCTTATGTAAACTCATTACACAGGATGCCCCCACTCACATGTCTCTACATGAATGATTTTTGGATAACATCATTTGTATCAGTATAGAAAATGGGTCGCATCCAATAGTGTCACTAGGATGAGGTACCCAATCTCATTCATATACTTATAGACATTTTGGCTACATACTAAAACTTGATCCATTTTTATATCCATGGATTCGTTTATTGGATTTTCATAAAAGGATGCAATATCAATAGTAATTTATTGAATAAAATACTCAACAATATTTTTATGGATAAATAGAATATGTTAACAACATTTACGAATTATGAGTTTAGGATATTCCCCATCTCCCACTTGGACTAATACTCTAGTGAGATAAACATATAAATATATAATGTTTACAATGTTGAAAAATAAAGAGAGAAAAATACAATAAACTAGGGCATCCATAATACCCTTTGACATCCTCCCACTTGCCCTAGATTATGTTGCTCGTAGTCCTAGTCCAACTAGGTGGCCCTCGAACTCTTTAGTCGAGAGGGCCTTCGTAAAAGGATCAGCAGGATTGTCTTCTAAGGCTATTTGGATGACCATCACGTTTCCTCGATGTACGATCTCTCTGATGAGGCGGTACATTCTTTCGATATGTTTTCTATGTTTGTGACTTCTAGGTTCCTTGGAGTTAGCAACTGCACCACTATTGTCACAATACAGAGTAATGGGCAGGTGCATATTTGGAACCACTTCCAAATCTGACAGGAACTTGCATAGCCACACTACTTCTTTAGCTGCTTCACATACAACTACGTATTTTGCTTCCATCATGGAGTCAGCTATACAACTTTGTTAATGCTTCTCCACACTATAGCTCTTCCGTTAAGAGTGAAAACTAATCTTGAAGTAGATTTCCTAAAATCTACGTCAGTCTGAAAATCAGAATTATTGTATCTTGTAAGGATGAAATCCTTAGGTCCATACACAAGCGTATAGTTCCTCGTTCTCCTGAGATACTTGAGGATGTTTTTGACAGCCGTCCAATGACTATGACTTGAGTTAAATTGAAACCTGCTAACGATTCCAACTGCAAAGCATATGTCAGGATGTGTACACAATATAACATATATCAGACTTCCAACTGCCGAAGCATATGGAATTTTTTTTCATTTCCTCAACTTTTTGAGTTGTCTTAGGACACTGTTCCTCAGATGAATTCCATGTCTAAAAGATAACATACCCTTTTTGGAATTTTATATGTTACATCTTGACAAAATTTTGTCAATATAAGATGCCTGAGATAGTGATAAGGTTCTGTTCTTTCGATTTCGAAAAATCTGAATCCCAAGAACATATTTAGAATTTCCCAAATCTTTCATTTAGAACTATGATGCTAACCATCTCTTTACGTCAGCAAGGTAACTTGTCTCATTCCCAATGAGCAAGATATCATCAACATAAAGGACCAAGAATGCTACAGTTTTGTTGACTATCTTCTTGTATACACAAGGTTCGTCAACATTCTGTTCAAAGTCATAAGCTTTGATCGTAGTGTCAAATCTTATATTCAAGGATCTAGAAGCTTGCTTCAACCCATAAATGGATCTCTTAAGCTTACAAACCTTTTGTTCTTGACCCTGTTTAATGAACACTTCTGGTTGAGACATAAAAATACTTTATTGAGATGGCCATTCAAAAAAGCTGTTTTGACATCCATTTTCCATATCTCATAGTCATAATATGCAGCAATGGATAAGAGTATTCTTATTGATTTTATCATGACAACAGGGGAGAAGGTTTCTTCATAGTCAACCCCCTCAATTTGGGTAAAATATTTTGCCACGAGTCTAGCTTTATACGTTTGCACATTGTCAGTTTGGTCTCTTTTCCTCTTGTAGATTCATTTACAACCTATCGGTTTAACCTTATGTGGTTGATCTATAAGATCTCAAACAGAATTAAAGCACATGAACTCAATTTCTACGTCCATGGCTTTTATCCATTGTTCCCTATCAACATCTTCCATTGCCAGTTTAAAGGCCAATGGATCCTCTAGACTATCATAAAGTATGATGTCTTGAGTTTCTATTAAACCCATGTAGCGTTCAGGTTGATGAACAATCCCCCCACTACGTTGAGGCATTGTTAACTCTTGAGAAGAATGTGATGGGGCAACAACCATTGTTAATGGACTAGCTTCATCAACAACTTTTGTTGATTTATCTATAGTATCTTTGGTCATTTCTTTCAATATTATTTTACTGCGAGGTTGTGACTTCTAATATGATCTTCTTCCAAAAATGTAGCATTTTTCGAAACAAATACTTTATCTTCTTGGGGATCATAGAACAATCCTCCTTTTGTTTCTTTTGGGTATCCAACAAAGAGGCATAATTTTGAACGTCGTTCCAATTTCTTAGGGTTTTGTACCAACATGTGTGTCGGACATCCCTAGACCCGAAAGTAATGTAAACTACCTTTATATCTTTTTCATAACTCATACGGTGTTTTAGAAAAACTTTTTAGGGAACCATGTTTAGAATATATACCGCAGTCTGTACTGCATACCCCCAAGAGAATTGAGGTAACTGAACAAAACTCATCATTGATCGAACCATGTCTAACAAGTTTTGGTTTCTCCTTTCTGAAACACCATTCTGTTGTGGTGTTTCAGGTGCTGTTAGTTAGGATTGAATTATATGATCTACCAAATAGTTATGGAATTGTAAATCCATATACTCACCACCTTGATCTGATCGAAGTGTTTTAATTCTTTTACCTAATAAGTTTTCTGTTTCGGTCTTGAATTCCCTAAACTTTTCAAAGGTTTCAAACTTGTGACTTATTAAGTAAACATAGCCATGTCTAGAATAGTCATCAATAAAGCTGATAAAATATTCATATCCACCTCGTGCTCTTACATTCATCGGACGACAAAAGTCTGAATATATAAGTTCAACAGGTTCTTTGGCACGAAAACCTTTTCCAGAAAAAGATCTTTTAGTCATTTTTCCTTCAAGATATGACTCACAAAGAGGTAAAGAAATATCTTCTAATTGATTTAGATGAATGTTTTTAACTAATCTCTCACTCCCGTTGAGATTTATGTGACCAAGTTTGAGATGCCAAAGATAGGCGTTAGGAGAAATTTTTCATTTTTTATTTTGAGTTTCTGCCGTTTTAAACATCTCTATATTTAAAATAACTTTTTCTTTAGTTGGTATTAACACATATAGATTATTTTAAAGTCTATCGAATAAATATGAATACCTCTTGAAAAAACGAACACTTCATTAACTTCAAAAGATATTTTATACATATTTTCAAGTAGACATGAAATAGAGATTAAGTTTCTTTTTATCTTTGGTACATAATATACATTTCTTAACAAGACAAAATAATCTCCAAAAAATAACTTAGCATCTCCCATTGCTTCTGCTGAAATGACTTCCCCCGTTCCCACCTTGAAAGTCATTTCGTACTCTGAGAGTTGTTTCCAATAACTAGTTTCCTATAGAAAAGTGAAAACATGGTTAGCGATTCCTAAATCTAATATCCAGGTCAAGTGAGAATTTTTCACTAAACATATTTCAATTACAAGTAAAAATCTGATTTACCTTGATTAGCCTTTTCCGCTTTCTTCTCAACCAAATACTTCGGGTAGTTTCGTTTCCAGTGCCCGTCTTCTCTACAATGGAAATATTTTCCTTTGGGAGTTTATTCCCTTTTTCCTTTTCCTTCATTTGTAAATTTTTGTCTTTAGATGAAGAAGGGACAGACTTCTTTTATTCAGCGGGTTTCGTTTCTGACTAAGAACCCTTCAGAAATTTCTTTTATTGTGAAACAACATTTGCTTCACTCTCTTTCAATTTCATCATTGACTGATGAGTCTGTAGTTCGTTCAATAAAGTAGTCAAATTGTAACTTATTTTATTCATTACGGCATTAGTACGAAACGTTAGGTAGCTCTTCGGAAGAGACTCTAATATCATACTAGCTTGACTAGTTTCATCTATGGTAGCCCCGGAGCTTCAGCGACATTGAAATGAACAATTATGTCTAGAACATGTTTCCTAATGTTGGTTCCATCTTTCATTCGTGAGTTATAAACATATTTTATAGCTTCGTGTCGAACAGAAGATGACGGTTGCCCAAACATATCCTGTAATGACGCCATCATGGGTTCATTTTCCTTGTTGAGCACATCAGATATGCTCGCTAAGATATAGGCCCTAGCCTTTTCATTCGCCTTTACCTACCTACCATATGCATCCTAAACGCTTCGGTTTGCCGTCGTATTGGGAATAGGAGGACATTCCTTCATTAACACAAACCTCATATCATCAACTACTAATATTGTGTTTAAATTTGACTTCCAGTTGGAATAACCCTCTCCGTTAAATTTTTCAGAAGCTAGAAGTTGTATTATTGAGTTTGACATGCAGAAAAATAAACAAATTCTTTTATTAAAGTGCATATAAATCTAATTTTTAGCAAAAACTTATAAAGTACCCATAGATCTTTATTTATTTACAACGATATTATAATGAGTTAGAATAAGTGCTACCTGAGGTTGAAAAATATTCTTTCACTAAAGCAAGATATTCTTGACTAAATACTGTCTTCAGAATATCTCATATTTCGACAATCATTTAGCTACCGTTTTTCAATCAAGAATTTACTAACACTTAGTAATCTTATAAGTGTGACCCGCCATTTTTAAATCTTATAGAACGGTATGAACATGCCCTTGAATTGGAAGACAATGTGCAAGACGGAACTATGAGACCCTATTCATTTTTTAAGCTTGGGTTGTTCTGAATCCTATGTTACAACCCTCCAAAGGGATCGCCACTATTAACGACTAGCTAGTGCCACCTAAAAACAACAGCAAGCGTAATATAGGAATCTCACGATTCAAAATAATGGAGGAGAATGTAGGATATGTTAAGACATTTTCTTTACCCACTTACTATGAACTACTTCCCTCATTCACCTTGTTATTGACTCATGAAAACACTTTTCGAATGGAGCAGTAGAGGTAAAATCGACACGAAGCCGAGCATGGATCTCATGGTGTGAATTCTTGAGGACGTGAGAGCTAAAAATGATATAACATATATATTTTAATCTCTCACTTAAGTGTTCTAAATGTTTGGGTATTCATTAACTTAGGTTTGTTACTGCTAATTTTAAACATCCTAAGTCTATGTGTTTATTATCCAAGTATAACGTTTATAATTGGATTTAAACCTACGGTATCTAAGTCAAAACTAACTTTAAACCTCACACCGCTCACGCAAGCTCATAAAACTGATTATCAGTTCTCATCATTTCAACCATAATCCCTAGGTAGGAGGTGTTACGTAAACTGTCAACTTAAGTACCCCCAGCCTTAGACAGAATTGTGAACTGATTGAGTTTGTAACCAAATTTTATAAGATAACGACCTATTTTAACTATTAAAACAAGTTGTTAACCTAAGTGAGCATGCTTTTTATCTTTGTTATGGATTTTAATGTCTAATTCAATTTTATAACAACTTACAAAAATAGACATGCTAAACATCCCTAACATACATCAAAGGCATTCAATATTTAACATAACCTTTATATTAAAACAATTGAAACCCTATACATGCATTCTATACATTATAACAATTTTATAACATGCTTCAATGCATATAACATGCTTCCTATGGTGAGATTTTTAATTCTACATGGCATACTTTATGCATATTCAAGATTTATTTAATTCTAATATACATCAAATGCATAAATAATTAAACACAAAACTGATATGGTTTTTGGTTTTGGCATTTCAAAGCAAACAAAGCCTAGCTATTACAAAAAAAAAAAAAAAAAAATAGCAAAACCGGCTTAAAAAAGCTTCTAGACCACTCAGACTGCCTTGAACTGGGAAAAATCCATCGAGTATCAGCAAGCAACCAACATCGAGTATGACAGTGTGCATCAAGTATGATATTAAGCATCATCGAACATCAAATATTTCACAAAAAAAACCATCGAGTAGACGCCATCGACCATCGAGTAGGGCATCATGCATCGAGCAGCGAGTATTTCATGAAATATCATCGAGTGAACGCATCAAGTACCATCGAGTATGGAATCGAGCATCGAGTATTTCATGAAATACTATCGAGTAAACGCATCGAGTACCATCATGTATGGCATCGTGCATCGAGTATTTTATGAAATACCATCGAGTATTCCATCGAGCATCGAGTATTTGGCAAAATTTTGAATTTCCAGTTCCTACTGCTTCGACCTTCTTCAATTCTTTCTTTAATTACATCTGAATTGCAACTCTAATGACTACAAACGAATTACAGACTCTTAAACATACATTAAGACCCATCAAACAAGAGCCAATTACAAGAGTTACAACATAATTGAAAAGATTCAAACGCCAAAACCCAGAAAAAAATATCAGTTCACCATTTTCATACAGTTCATGAATAACACCCATCAAACTCAAATTAACGATAATTGAGTGCTTAAATTATGCTCTGATACCAATTATTAGAGTATTTTAACATACAGCGGAGAAAATCAGAATCAATAAGTATTCTACTTATACTTAATTTGAGTTTAAAACATGCTTCAAAGTAACTATTACAGAAGAGGATTTGCTGAACACAATACCTTTGATGAATCCTCTTCAACACCAGCAGAGTTCCACGTGAAAGTGCTTCAATCTACAAGTAAACCACTATGAAGATCTTCTCTACTATTCTCTTACAAGGATTGTGTAGTAGAAACACTAAATTGAGCTGGATATAAAGAATGTATGAAGAGGGTTTGGAAGGTTATCAATTTCTACAGAGTTCTTGAAAGCTTAAATCAATTATTCAGCCTAGCACTTCAATTTATAGAGCTTTCATCATGCAAATTTAATGCTTGTATGAAGGCCAACTCTTACTTCATGAAGAAAATGGAATTGGATGAATAAGATGCCTTGCACCATAGTGGAGATTTCCAACTTTTGGAAATCTCCACTTTTGAGTTTTCAAAATAGTTTTTCCAAAAATTGATTTCCAAAACCAATTTCTAGAATAAACTTATTTTATTTGATTTATTTAGTTATATATATATATATATATATATATATTAATCCAATTAATTAATTTTTAAATAAAACTAATTTAATTAAAGCTTTTAACTAATTTTGTTAATTTAATATCTAATATTAAATTAATAAAAAACTAGTTCCATCATAAAGAAATTAATTTTATATAATTAATATTTAAATCATATTTTAAACATTAGTCGATTCTCCAATTTCATTTAATTTCGTTAAAATTAAACATTTCAACTGTATCGAATACAATGAATAGAAACCTTAATTGAATTTGAACATTTGAAGTTCTAAACCCTAATTTCAAATCTTATCAAGATTACTCAATTTATTAATCCAAATTACGAGCTAGTAGAGGGACCTTATGTACCTACAGATCATGAGCTCCAACAACCTGTAATTAATTGGTTAAACTCTTTAAATCGAATTAATCACTATTCGTTAACTACCATGACATTCTACTATAGCTCGATAATTACACTCTCCTCACTGTAGATATCTTTCTGTCCATTTTAACCATAATCAGTAAGTCAATCCTTCACAGGTGGTTTGTATTTACAATTGGGTCAGAGTTACCGTTTTACCCCTGTAAATACATCTTGCTCCTTAAGCTCCCACTAATCCTCCATTAAACAATTGATTTATGGTCCAACTTATAAATCATAACCCTCTCTTTCATGAGAGGGTGGAGCCCCATTGTTCAAGACAAGGCATTAGCAGTTACGAGAACAACCTATTTGTTAATCCTAAATCGGGTAGGATCAAATTCCATATTGCAAAACTATGTCTCGAGCTATCTATCCGATCTTATCCCCAAATGGGAGGCTTATTGAGTAGTATTGTTGGACTACTCTTACCAATACAGATCAAAGGATAATCTCGAATAAACAGGAGTTCATAGTTAGCTCAGGATTAAGGTCAAGTTACCTTAGGTCATTTGAGTTTAAGATAGTCAGTTTTAACAATAAACGATTGTTATAAAGGAAAGTGACTATTTCGAGGTCCGATCTTATGAAAACTCATTGCATAGGATGCCTCCACTCACATTCTCTACATGAATGATTTTTTAATCACATGGATTTACGAACTGCAAGTTTATTAGATTTTCATAGAAGGATGCAATATCAATAGTAATTTATTGAATAAAAAACTCAACAACATTTTTATTGATAAATAGAATATGTTAACAACATTTACGAACTACGACTTTAGGACATTCCCGACAGTTACTTAGTCGAGGTTGAAGCCAGTCGAGTTAGGTCCGTTTGCTTTTTATGTCTGTTAATTTGAACTCAATTCAAGATTGAAGTTCGAAGCTTGATCATGTCAAATCCGTTTATCTTATTGTTAGTTAAATCAAACCTTGTTACTTAGTCGAGGCTGAAGCTTGGTTGAGTCAGGTCCGTTTGCTTTTCATGTTTGTTAATTTGAACCCAATTCAACATTGGAGTTCAAAGCCCAATCAAGTCAGATTTGTTTATTTTATTGTTGGTTAAATGGAACTGTGTTACTTAATCAAGGTCGAAGCTTGATCGAGTCAGGTCCATTTGATTTTCATATTGGTTACTTTGAACCCAATTCAAGATTGGAGTTCGAAGCGTAGTCAAGTCAGTTTCTTTTATTTTATTGTTGGTTAAATCGAACCAGTTTGCTATTTAGCTAAGGTCGAAGCTTGATCGAGTCAGGTCCGTTTATTTTACTGTTGGTTAAACCAAACCCTACAACATTGATGGTTTTTCATTAGAACTCCATTGTTTTTTTTCTCTTTCTTCAAATTAAACTTCCGTCTTCCTAATACTTTGTCTCTTCCTTTGTTTACCCTTTCAATCCTTCAAGGATACACAAAGGGGGGAGGGGGGAAAGGGGCAAATTGTAGACACCATATTTGGTTCAGCTCAATTTAAATTATGTTTTATTTTATTATTTTTTTTGTTTTGTTAATTTTTTTAAAAGAGAAAATTAAAAGTTAAAAGAAAAAGATTTTTCCTTTTAACTTTTTTTTTCTTCAAAAGTTAAAGAAAGGGGTAAGGAACCAAAGAGACAAATTGTGAGATAGAGAGACGGTAAAGAACAAAAGGAAAAAAAGAGAAACTTAACACATTAAAAAAAAGAGAAACTTAACACTTATTGCAACTTCCATGGTGGAAGAAGAAGAAAAAGTGAAGTTGTGAGGTTGAAGAAGATAAAAGAAAGGGGAAATTGTTAGAAGAAGAAAGAAGAAAATAAAGAGGAAAGAGAAAAGGGAGTGACATTGGTAAAGGTAAGTAGTGGATCCCACTTAAATTCTTTCTTAATTTGTCTATTTTCTTAATTTATTTTTTCT
The DNA here is from genome assembly GCF_027475165.1 of Benincasa hispida. NCBI lineage: Eukaryota > Viridiplantae > Streptophyta > Magnoliopsida > Cucurbitales > Cucurbitaceae > Benincasa > Benincasa hispida. The sequence goes on from NC_143482.1 coordinate 54,765,164, forward strand.
CTATTTATTATTTTTGTTTTTTTCCTTAATTCATTTATTCTCAAAATCTTGTTTTGAATTCAATTTGAAAATTTTCATAAAACTTTATTTAAATTTTTGAACTTTCAAATAAGTTCTAAATAAAAATTCCCAATTGGTTTTAATTACAACTTTTAGGTAGAGTTTCGATTTAAGTTTAATTGAGTTTTGCAAACAAATATATTTAATTTAGATTTTTTAAATAAAACTAAATTCAAGTTTTAATTTTAAAATTTTCAATTAGTTTCAACTTTCTATACAAGTTTTCCAAGAATCATTTTAATTCAATTTGGAGTTTACAAACAAAACTCTGATATCAATATGTGTCAAGCTCTCCACTTTGTTTTAATGAATTTTTCGAAATTTGTTTCAATTTGAAATTTCTAAAAAATAGACATTCTAATATAACTTTAATTTTATGTTTTCATAATTAATTTTTAATCTCAATTCAAATTTGTCAATCGAATTTCGATGTTAGTTCCAGTTCAATTTCTAATATATTTTAAATTTTCTTTAATTTGAAGACTCTAAATAATATTCAATTTTGATTTAAATGAATTTTGAATCATTACAATTTAGAAACTTTAAATGCAATCTCAATTTCAATTTCAATTTGAATTTTTCATAACTAATTTTCAATTTGGCTTTAATTCAAAGTTTTCAAATGAATTTCAATTTCATTCATATTTGAATGCTTTAAATATAATTTCAATTTAGTTTTCACCTTGACTTATAAAATAAATTACAATCTTCTTTTAAAGGGCTTCCACATATCACTTCTCGAATGTGAATTGATTCACACAAGACATTTTCTTAAATATCATGTCAATGCTCTAACAGAGCTGGTGATGGACTAAACATGCATAAAACGGAAGCAAACAGAATCATTAAGCACTCTATTAATTTGAGCTACAAAAGCACGCTTAAAATAAATTTAAGAGAAAGAGGGTTTTACATGGTTATACCTTTGAATAATCCCTCTTGATCTTTGCTATATTCCACGAATTTGACCTTCAAATTACTACTAGAACACCATGGTGGAACTCTCAATTGAAAGAGAAATCAAAGGGAAGGAGAGTGTTTTTGAGAATTTCCCCAAAGTCATGATTTTCTGAAATTCCACATGCAAGCTCCTCTTCAATTCCGAAATTGAAGTTCTTTTATTCAATAAAAGCATGCAAACACTTAGTCTTTGAGCTTATTGATACCTCAATTAGCACTAAGTGGGTAGGCAAGGTGTCATAGTGTAGAAAATTCCACTACCCATCTTTAAGTTTCTACTTAAAATTCATTTTTCAATTTTTTTTAAATTAATTCAAAATAAGAATAATTTAAAACCTAATTGAATTTAATTCTGATTAATTAATTAAACAAATTTAATTAATTAATTAATTGGTTAAAAAAATTTAATTAATTAATTAATTAATTAAACAAATTTAATTAATTGATTAATTAAACAAATTTAATTAATTGATTAATTAATAATTTAATATTAAATATTTAATTAATAAAACACCTAATTCAAACATGACTTCTATCCCTGTAATCAATATTTAAATATTTTAAACTCTCCAAATACGTTTAATTTCGATAAATTTAAACGTTAATTATATCGTATGTAATTATCCAAACCCTAGTTCGAAATTGAACACTTCAATATTCAAACCCTAAAATTGAATTTGAACCTTTCAAATTCCAAACCCTAATTTTGATTTTGAACCCTTCAAATTCACTCAATTTTCTAATTAAAAGTTTAAACTTTTATGAGCTAGTAGAGGGACCTTATGAACCTACCGATCTGAGATTTAATCAATATTCGTTAATCACCAAAACACACCACTATAGCTCGATGGTTGCACTCTCCTCAGTAGATATATTTCTGTCCATTTGATTTAACCATTAAGTCGACCTTTCACAGGTTGTTCGTAATAATGGCTGGGTCAAATGTTGTTTTATTCCAATCACTAAACCGAGTCCCTCTCAGGCAAATGAAAGGTTGAGGCCCCTTATTCAAAACTTGAAATCAGCACTTGGAGAACAACTCTACTATCCCTAAAGCAGGTACACCCTATGTCTTCAGTTATCTACCAGTCTTATCCCTAAAATGGAAGGCTTATTGAGCTGGCATTGTTGAGCCAGCCCTCACCTATGCAAATCTAAGGATAATCCTAAATAAATAAGAATTCATATTTAGCTCAAGATTTAGGTCGAGTTACCTAGGTCATCGATTTGAAATAGTCAGTCTTAAATAGTAAGCAACATTATAAGAATGACTTATTTCTTGGTCACAGTCTTATACAAACTCATTGCATAGGACATCCCCACTTGATGTCTCCACATGAACGATTCAGGATCACATCGTTTGTACTATCTACAAAGTGGGTTGCATTTGATAGTGTTACCAGAATAAGATACCCAACCTTATTCATATACTATAGATCGTTTTGGCTATTCACTCAAACTTGATCATCTTTATGTTTCCAAGTTCAACTATTCATGTAATAGCCATGGATCTTAGTTTATTGGATTTAGTCTTTGCAAGTACAATTTACGTATTCGTTTATTGAATAAATGTCAATAACATCTTTATTGCAAAAAGAATATGTTTAATATTACAAACTGCCAGTTTTAGGATATACAAACCAATAGAACATCAAGCGTCTCAAATTCTTAAGGTAAACATTCAACGGATCATAAAATGATCGATGTTTGTCCACTCACAAAATGCAACTCTACTCTATTCTTAAAGTTAGAATGTGACTTAATGAGATACTATTCAAATTAAATTTTGATATTTATGTATTAGTCAAATTTACATCTTCCAATTTAGATTATTAAAATAATAAAAGTTTGACAATGGATTTTAAATAAAATCGACTATTTGCAATGAGTTCTGAGGTACTTAAGTTGATCGTAAGGAATATCTCTACCTGGGAACTATTCATTAGTTGTTTTTTTGTTTAATTTTATTATTTTTTTAATAAGCATTTTTAATAAAATAAACTTTTGTTTTTACAAATAAGGACCATTTAAAAAAAATGGATAACCGAAATAAGATGTTTTCAAAGGTGTTGTAGGGTGCTAGTACCTTCCCTAAGTAACCCTCGAACCTATCTTTGGAAAAGTAGACCATTTTCATTTTCAAATTTTTTTAAATGGGTGACCAATCACACCTTAAAATGATTAGTGGCGACTCCAAACCTCTCACCTCGAAAGAGACCCTTAGAGAGGAATATCGGTCACCGATGACGTTGCCACAATAATAATAATTAAAAATGAAAATGAAAAAGGGAATTTTTTCCGCAATGACCTAATCTCCAAAAGGGATTTCTCGATCCCGATCCCAACTCTCAAAATAGAAAATAAGTTGGGGATTTGGATGAAAAAATTTCCACTTGAATGGGGATGGGGAGTGCATCCCGGGCCCGGCCAGGCCCATCCCTCACCGTTGTCATCTTTAGAATCAATATTTACTGAAGAAAAGGTTCGTGGTTCAATTCTCCACCCCTATTTGTACTAAAAAACATTATCCTCCAACAGAAATGATGTAAAACTATACAATTCTATGTAATCACGACCACCGAAAAACTTGAATTGAGCTAATATAGCTTAAAAATAGAAAATAATTCAAAACTTTGAGACTATTCAAAGTGGGGAAAAGAAAATAAAAAAAATTGTCGAAATCTTGAAATTTCGAAAATTTTTCCTACTTGAATTTAGATGAAAAAATTCCACTAACCACCTTCTCAATCATCTTTGATTTTAATATACGTTAAACTTTACCCATGTTTATAATTTTTAGAAAGCATCTTCGGAGAAAAAAATGCAAAGTATGTTTTCAGTGAGAGCTCTCATGTCATCATGTACTTTTCTTACCTTTTTATTTTTCTATTCAATATCTTTATGCTATTTAATTGAAAACGCTTGTTATGAAAATATTTGTTATTTAAGTGAACTGAAAATTATATATATATATATATGTCCATTGTATTTCAAATTCTAATGTGACACATCATTTTGAATTTCATTTTTCTTGAGATGTTTGTCAGTGTTTTAAAAATTACATAAGTCACATTTGATAATCATTCGATTTTTAGTTTTTTATTTTAAAAAATAATTTTATAAATATTGTTTTTAACTACATGTTTTTTTCATTAGAATATTTTAAAAACAAAACTAAGTTTTAAATTAATATATGCATCCATACATACAGACATACATACATATTTTACATTATGAAATTTTACAAAGAACTAATATGTTTCAATAAAAAAAAATGAAAACTATAACAAAATAAAATTTGTACGAATATTTATTAGCGAGTGAATTTCTATTAGCTCATTTTAAAAATTGACTTATTAAATAGCTTTTGAAATTCAAAACAAAGGTCGTTACTCAACTGAGGTTAGTTTTTGCTTAACAAACAATTGTTTAAATTACAAATTTAAATACAGGCAAATGTTTACTGTAGCAAATTATAAATATCATATCGAATCAAATAAATTCTTTATATTAAAAATAAAAATGTCTGACATAAACATAAGCTAAATAATTATTAAGATCTACCGATTACAAATCTGTAAATCTTAATGTAGTATTCTATTCTTTTAATGTAATATTTACATAATGTTTGAAAACAAAATAATAATTATAAAAAAATATATGTATATGATAGGTTAAAAGAAACCATGGTCAAGGCTAGGTTGTCATAATTCTTAACCATTCGAAGTTAACCATGGTTAAGCTTGTTCGTCAACAACCATCCGTGAAAATACTACACATAACAACAATAATATTTAAAAAAAATAAAAAAATAAAAAAATAAAAAAATAAAAAAATAATAGAAATAATTATCCAAAACTCATGAATTATTAAACATACAAATGAAACTTTTTTTTTTTCTTAACAATCTTTCGACCTAACTAAAATCTTCTAGATGAACCCAAAAGACAAGACTCAAAGGTTGGAATCTTAAACCAAGTCTAAGGATTAAACTGAGGTTTAGATAGAATGGGTTGAAAATTATATTTGAAGTATAGGTTTTGAAAGTGTTCCAAGTTTAAGTAGTCTGGGAATGAAGTACATATTTATAAATATTTAGTTTGTGAAATATTTTCTTGTATTTAATCATCGGTTAAATTTTAAATTACTTTAAATTTGTCATATTAATTATTTTAATATAGTTAAGTTCAAAATAAACTAAAAAATTTAGAAGAATATTTTTTTTCAAAAAAATTGAAATAGAGATTTTGACTAAAATTATAATTTTATTTAATCTATTGTTTTAATAATTTGATATTTTAATCTTACTAGATTTTGAAATAAAATTTCATAAATTTTTGTCACTTTAACTAATTCGTGGGCAAATTTAAATACATAACTCATATCCTAATTAAACATACATGAAACAATTAAATTCCTACCCTTAAATCAGGTGAAACTTTACTAAATTAACTCTTACATTATCATATTTAATTAACTTTCATCCTTTAATTTTGCCAACTCTCATAAATTCCACTACAAGAAATCTACCTTTTTCCGACGACAAAAATTATCGAGAAAGGTAAAAAAAAAGTCAGAAAATACGCCTTTTTCACCATCGACAAGGTCGTCGGAAAAGCCTTATCTAGTGAAAAAAAAAAGTTGCTTCATCGGGCATAAAAGATTTCGCAATATAAAAATTGATGAATCTTTCTCCCGACACCCATCATTTTTCATCGGGAGAGGCCACTTCTCCTAACCCAAAAAACCAAATTTCTAGTATTGGAAAGAGTGACTTCTCCCGACGCCACCATATGTGTGCAAGTAGAAATGTCTTCTCATGTCTTCTCCCGATGCCAGAAATTTGGTTTTGGGGTTGGTAAAAATGGCCTCTTCTGACGTTAAACAATGGCCGTTGGGAGAAATCGAAATTTTGTGGATAATATTCATCCTGACGCTAAAATCATTATATTTCGTTGGACAAAAACTACATTCTCCGATGCTAACATATTTGGTCGTCAGTAGAGGTTACCTTTCCCAACGATCTATGGGCATAATGTCGGGAAAAGTCTCAAAAAAATTATGTTGATGTTGTTTTTCCCGACGACTTAAAAATTGGTGTTAGGAGAGGTTTTTTTTTTTTTTTTCAAAATAAACTTTTATAATTTATTTTATATCAAACCTATTTAAATTTTAAAAATGTAGTCAAATAAATGAAAATCTTGAAAATTTAATTAATTTTCATCCATAATTAACACCAAAATAACATTATATATTATTTCAATATTACATAATATCCATAAAATATTAACACCAAAATAATAGTGTAACTTATCTTCAACATTACATAATATTCCCAAAACATTAACACCTAAATAACATTGGAGATCTACAAAACAAAAATCTACAACCTAATTTTGCTCGTCTATAGATGCATCTTCGTCTACAGATGCATCTTGAAACTTGTTCTTGAGCTACCTGCAAAATACAAATTTAAGTAGTTTTAATGCTACCAAATAATTAATTTTATATAAGTATATAAACTATGATATAAATTTTAACTCAAACACACACAAGCACATGCACACTTTAATCTCAACTCAATAGATGCATTTACTCCTATACCAACTTTAAATAAAACTCAATGCTTTTATAAAACTTAAATGCAATACCAATTTCAAACTCAATAAATGCATTTACTCTTGTATTATATACCAATCTCAAACTCCCCCTCCCCAAAATGCTTTCAACGATCATGAAATACTAGATTCTTTAATAAAGCAATTGTTGCCTTATTATCTACATGGATCACAGTTGCATCATCTTGCAAAATTCAAACTTGTCTTTTGTAAATTTTTTAACCAAACTACATGACAAACACATGAAGCTACAATAACATATTCTGCCTCACAAACGGATAATGTCATAATAGGTTGTTTCTTAGAACTCCAAGTAAATGTAGTATTACCAACAAAGAAAACATATCTACTTGTACTTTTTCGGTCATTAATATCTCCAGTCCAATCACTATCACAATAGCCTTCAAGTTTGAATTTTTTAGATTATGAATTAAATAACCCATAATCAAGCATACCTTTGAGGTAACAAAGAATTCTCTTTGTCACTTCAAAATGAGTAGTTATAGGAGATTCCATAAATCGACACACCAATCTAATGCTAAAAACAATATTTGATCATGTACAAGTCAAGTATCTCAAACTCCCAATCATGCTTTTGAAATATGAATGATCAACAACATCTCCTTCTTCATATTTGGACTGTTTTGCCCTAATATGTATAGGAGTTGTGACAAGTTTAGAATTGATCATCTTGAAATTCTCTAGAATTTCTTTAGTATATCGTTCTTGAGAGATGAAAAATACCTCATTCTAACCCCTTCACCTCAATGCCAAGATAATATGACAACAACCCAATATCTGTTATTTCAAATTCTTGGGTCATCGTCTTCTTGAGATCTTCAAACATACTTGCACAATTTCCTGTAAAAATTAAGTCATCCACATATAGACAAACCAACAAAATATCTCCACGACTATTAGTCTTAATAGAAAGATAATATTAATAAAAGCATCTTAAATACCCATTGTCAAGGAAATATTTGTTGATTCTGCTATTCCACGTTCTTGGCGCTTGTTTCAACCCTTATAGTGCCTTCCTTAATTTCAGGACTTTAACTTCTTGACCTTTCACAACATAGCCAAGAGGTTGTTCTAAGTAGACTTCTTCTTCCAAATATTCATTCAAGAATGCTGATTTGACATCCATTTAAAAGATTTTTCATTTACTTTGAGCAGCAAGTGCAACTAACAACCTTATAGTTTCCAAGCGATCAATGGGAGCAAATACTTCTTCATAATCAATGCCTTTTTTGTGATAATAGTCTTTTGCAACTAATCTTGCCCTATGTCTCTCCACTTCTCCCTTTTTATTTCTTTTTATCTTGAATACCCATTTGACACCTACTGCTTTCTTTTCACTTGGAAGAGTAGAAAGTTCTCATCTATCATTCTTCTTTACAGCCTTTATCTCTTCATCCATAGCAATCTTCCATTTTTCATCTTGCGAAGCTTCTTCAAAATTTAAAGGTTCATTGTCACCAAATAGACAAAAAAAGAAAATAAGATTATTAAAACTTTGACTTAACTCTTCAGTTTTATCATATATTTCTCATAAACTTCTCATGCCACGAGGTCCTTGAAAGAAATCAGACATGAGGATTTCCATGAGCAGCAGAATGATCGTTCCAAATCCATTCGAAATTCAACATAAACAATTACAGTCAAGAAACGAAAACTTACAAGTCATGCACAATACGAAATTATATCATGCTTCTAAAATAGTCAAGGGAAAGAACATCATACCTTTGAAGACTCATTATTCAAACTCCCTTGATCACAAACGCTCGTTCAGCCTCCAAGATAGCAACACACGAACGCTCGACACAATGACCACAACATAGCACGATCAACAGAAAACACGAACTCAACGATCTCCAAGATCATGAACCCAATGAACGACCTCCAAAACCTCGAACTCAGTCGAGTTAAGTGAGGACACCACCACAATGGTTACCTTGGTAATCTTGCTGTGAGAATCCAGAAGTGTGGGCTCTGTATGGACTTGGTTAAAGGAAGAGACCGGAGGAATAACAATTGTGTAAATGGTTGAGCAAGTGGGAGATGAGAAAAGTCTATCGTTTAGAAGAAGGTAATCTATCATATACAAAAAGCCTTGTGATCATTTAGCTACGACCAACTGAGTGAACTATCATATAGTGTCACTCCACGATTGTTTAGTCTCTCTTTCAACTATCGTTTTGTGAATCCAATTCACTTGACAGTAAACCGTGAGTTCCTTTACGAGAATAGCAACTCTTCTAAATTTAGGAGAAACATTTTTTTCTTTTATCTCACGGTTACCATAAAACCACTAATAACCTCCCACTCAATTGGTTATTAGATAAAAAGATATAATTATCCAATAATTAATATTATTATAAATATATATGATAACCAACTTAACATATTATATTTATAAACTATAGTTTTAATATTTCATCTCATGAAACATATAAACCATAGTTCTTTTTCTATTTTTATGGTACTTAATGTAAATCTCATTTACATTAATCCTCCACTTGATGTATCTCATACATCACACTGATCATATCATATATAATCGGATTTCCTCTTGTCAATTTGAACATTTCAAATCAACATCAAGAACTGATTCTCAACTTGAATTCATTGAGCTACCAAGGGAACCTTATGGATCTGTAGCTTGAAGCTCTAACGGTACGTGAATAACTGTCTAAACTCTTTAGCCACGAGATCCATCATCCGTTAACTGTCAGGCACTCCACTAAAGACTGACAGTTGCACTCTCTTCACTACAAATATATTTTGTGTCCATATCAACCAATCAACAGTGCGATAACCCTTCACAAATCGCTCGTAAGTACAGTTAGGAAAATTACCGTTATGTCCCTGTAGTTACATCTAACTTCTTAAGTACCACTGATCCCTCTAATGAACATAAGTCATAGTCCTACTATGACTGAGTCCTCTCTTCCAAAGAGAAGTTGTGGCCATTATGTTCAAGACCCGAAATCAGCCCTTAAGGGAACAATCTATCTACTTACCCCTACTTCGGGGAAGGAGTGAATTCCATATTGTGTAATTGAGTTTCCAACTCCCAGATCAGACAAATTCCCAAAAAGGTAGGCATGTTAAGTTAGCAATCTGACCACTCTCACCCATATTAATCAAAGGACCGCCCTCAAAGGCAGAAGTTCCCAAAACACTCAGGATTGATGTCATGTCACCTATGGTTGTTTAGGTGAGATGTAAGTGAAGTAAATCAGATACGAGGATTTCCATGAGCAGCGGAAGGATCTTTCCAAATTAAAATCATATATGAACATTACAATTACAATCACAAACGAAAACATACGGTTATGCATAAGACAAAAATTATAGCATACTTTACTATAGATCAAGGTCAAGCATTAACAAACCTTTGTAGACTCGTCTTCCAATTCCTTGATAACAAACGCTCGATCAAAACAACACACGAACGTTCGTCCAACACAATCGCTACACTGCATGATCACAGGGAACTCGAATAAAGCGATTGCCAAGGTCATGAATACCCCGAACACAATGAACGGCCTCCACAGAACCTCGACTTTGTCAAGTTGAGTATGACACCACCAAGAAGGTTACCTTGGTATTCTTGGTGTGAGAATCTAGAGGGTGGGCTCTGTGTGGACTTGGTTTGAGGTAGAAAACTGGAGGAAGAACAATCGTGTAAATAATTGAGCAAGTGAGAGATAGAATAGCCTATCGTATAGTTCAATGCCCAATCATTTCGGAAAAGCTATGCGATCGACTAGCAAAAGCTATGCGATCGTTTAGCTCATCGTCTAGCTGAGTGCCTATCATGTAAGAACACTCCACGATTGTTTAGCTAACTGCAAGCTGTCGTTTAGTAAATCTGATTTACTTGACAACTATCTGTGAGTAATTTCCTAGAGAGGAAATCTCAAATTAACAACTTAGCAAATCTTATTTCTTACTAAAATTAGGAAAATATTTTTCCTTTTATCTCACGGTTACCATAAAACTACCAATAACCTCCCACTCAATTGATTATTAGAGAAAAAGAAATCATTATCCACTAATTAATATTATTATAAATATAAATGATAATTAACTTACCATAATATATTTATACCCTATAGTTTTAATATTTCATCTCATGAAACATACAAACCATAGCTCTTTGTCTATTCCATGGCACTTAATATAAATCTCATTTACATTAATCCTCCACTTGATGTATCTCATACACCATACCGAACATATCATATATAATCTAATTACCTTTTGTCAATTTGAACAATTTAAATCAACACCAAGAACTGATCCTCAACTTGAATCCATTGAGCTACCAAGGGGACCTTATAGGCCTGTAGCTCGAAGCTCTAATGGTACGTACATAACTGATTAAACTCTTTAGTCATGGGATCCGCCATCCGTTAACTGCCAGGTACTTCACTAGAGACCAACAGCTAAACTTTCCTTACTACAGATATATTATGTGTCCATCTTAACCAATCAACAAAGTGACAACCCTTCACAGATCGCTCGTAGTACAACTCGGCCAATAACCGTTATGCCGCTGTAATTACATCTAACTTCTTAAGTATCACTGATCCCTCTAATGAACATATGTCATAGTTCTACTATGACTGAGTCCTCTCTTCCAAAAAGAAGCTGTGACCACTATGTTCAAGCCCCAGAATCAGCCCTTAAGGGAGTAATCTATCTACTTACCCTTGCTTCGGGGAAGGAGTGAATTTCATCTTGTGTATTGAGTCCCCAACTCTCAAATCAGACAAGTCCCCAAAAAGGTAGGTATGTTGAGTTGGCAATCTGGCCACTCTCACCTATACTAATCAAAGGACAGCCCTCAAAGGTAGGAGTTTCCAAAACACTTAGGATTGAGGTCGTGTTACCTGTGGTCGTTTATGTGAGATTTAAGTCTCTAGTATCAACGGTGTTATATACAGAGATGAATCATCTCGTGGTCTGGTCTTATATAAACTCTTTGTATAGGACACCCTCATGTCTTCACATGAATGGTAAGGATCTACCATCTGTAGTAGTTTACAACACTTGCAAACCTCTACAAAGCGAGACGTATCTATAGTGTCACCAGGATCAGGTATCCCACCTTAATCCTTATACTACAGACCTATTTAGGTTATCACCTAAGGCATGATCTACTTGTATATCTCACATACATGCTTAAGTTTACATAAGATAACCATGGAGCTTTGTTTATTGGATATAAGTAAATGTCATAATGAAATAACAATTATTTTATTCATAAAACAATGTGTATAATTACAAACAATGAGACTCTGAGAGAATTAAGACCCCAATCTCAATAGTAAGTCTCAAGCAACAGCGTTATATAAAGAGACTAGTCATCTCGTGGTCCGGTCTTATACAAACTCTTTGTATAGGACACCCCCACTCGCACGTCTCCACATGAATGGTCATAATCTACCATCTTTAGTAGTTCACAACACTTGTAACACTTGTAAACCTCTACAAAGCGGGTCGTATCTGTAGTGCGACCAGGATCAGGTATCCCTCCTTAATCCTTATACTACAAACCTTTTTAGGTTATCACTTAAGGCATGATCCACTTGTATATCTCATATATATGCTTAAGTTTACATACAATAACCATGGAGCTTTGTTTATTGGATATGAGTAAATGCCAAATAAAATAACTTTTATTTATAACAATGTGTACAATTTACGAACTACGAGACTCTGGGAGAATTAGGACCCCAATCCCAATAGTCCTTCACTTGAGCTTGCAGATGATGAAGGTGTGCTTTGTTGTGGAGTGATTGGCGACGTTGGTGGTGTTGATGGAGAATAGACTTATCATCATCATTAGGAAAAGATAAAAACTTTTAGTCTTTTGGTTCATCATTATAATTTTATTTTGGTTCTTCATTAAACACAACATCTTTGTTTATCATTGTCTTCTTTGTAACAGAATATAAAGCTTGTAGCCTTTTGAGCTTGTATCATAGTCAACAAAAATATGCTTCTCACTTTTATCAGGTATATGCTTTTAATCAGGTATATACGCATAAGTCATACTTCCAAATACTCTCAAATAAGAAATAGATGGTTTTCTTCTTGTCCATGCTTATTGAGGAGTTTTGCTCCACAAGCTTCTAGTAGGAAAACGATTGGCCAAGTACACTGCACATTCGACAGCTTGTTCTAAAAAAAATTTCGGCATCTTCTTACGCTTCAACATGCTTCGAGCCATATTAACTATCGTTTTATCCTTCCTCTAAAGAAAACCATTTCTTTTTTAGGAGTCCATGGAACTGTCATTGGTCGACGAATTCCATTTTCTGCACAAAAATCATTGAATTCATTTGAAGTGAATTCTCCTTTGTTGTATGATCTCAAAGTTTTTATGTAATAATCGCTTTCCTTTTCAATAAGAACTTTAAATCTCTTCGGCATACCAAATCCCTCTGATTTCACCTTGACAAAATAAATTCAACTGTTTTTTGCTGAAATTATCAATAAATAATAAGAAATAATTATTCTTACAGAAATAACTTGGTTTGATCAGTCCTCAAAGATCAGTGTGAACTAACTCTAATGATCTCCTTGCTCTTGAAGATGATTCCTGTGGAAAACTTTTCCTTGATTGCTTGTCATAAAGACAACCTTCACAAAATTGATTTGGATGTTTGACATATGACAGTCTTTTCACCATTTTCTTCATTGCTAATAGTCTCAAGCTACCAAAGTTTAAATGCTCATATCTTAAATGCCAAATCCAAGATGGATCTTTCAAACATGACTTTAAACATTTAGCAACATCAGTTTGAATGTTTAATAAAAACATTCTATTCTTCATAATTTTCACTTTAGTAATAATATTATCACAATTATCCCTTAGACTATAATCCTTCATCAAAATATTATAACCTTTCTCTAAGAGTTATCTCAAACTCAAAATATTGTTCTTCATATCAGACACGTAATAAACATTAGAGATAAACTCATGCTTCTCATTCTTTAAGTTGATCAAAATCTTACCTTTTCCTTTAACAGGAATTTTTGTGGCATCCCCAAATATGATACTACCATCAACGAATTCATCAAGTTCAAAGAACATCGACTTACATCCACACATGTGATTGCTTACGCCACTATCAAGATACCATGCATTGTTTTTACATGGTTTTTCACCTTTGCATGCTAGAGGCAAAGATGACTCACCTCTTTCTTCATCTTTCTCAGCATAATTTGCATTTTTTTCAACTTTGTTTCTACATTTCCAGGAATAATGGCCAAATCTATGACAGTTATAACATTCGATTTGTCTTTTATCATACATCTTTTCATTGTTTGATCTTTCTCCATTTGACCTTGATCAATTTTGTCTTCCATGACCTCTTGATGAATTTGAGTTGGAATTGTTCTCATCAAACTTTCTTTAACCAAAGTTTCCTAGACCTCGACCTCTAAAATTACCACATCCATGATTACTACCACGTCCTCAACTCTGATGCATTTTTCTTGGCTATCTTCTTTATCTCTCAACTACAACTTTGACTAAAAAAGTTGATCAGATATTTGTTTTCTCTTCTTGAGAAGCTTCTCTTCATGGGCATGTAAAGAAATCATAAGTTGATGAATGGATATTGTACTCAAATCTTTTGGTTCTTCGATAGCATAAATGATGAAATTGAACTTTTCATCTAATTAACGAAGTATATTTTCTACTACTTGCTCGTCACCATATCTTTTCATTTCATTTACTACTGCTGGAAATCTTGAAGTATAATATGAAATCGATTCAGACTCCTTCATATAATCTAATATTGATTCAGACTCCTTCATATGTAGTGATTCATAATCACCTCTCAATTTTTGAAGGCAAACCTTCTTGACTCGATTTACTCCTTTTTAAGTATTCTCCAAAATTTGTCATGCTTGATGTGCAATAGTTGCTCTAGAAATATTCTCAAATTTTGGATCGTCAATGGGTCGATGAATAATGATGAGACTAAAAGGATGTCTGAACACCCGAAGCGGAAGCGGGTCGTAATCCCAATTTAATTTTACAAAATGTTTAATTACAAAGGATAGAAACTAGGGAATTACATTCAAGTTAAGCATGTTGTAAAACAGAAATTGAAGAGAAATCAAAAGGGCAAAGAATTCACTAACCCTTAAGGCCAAACCCTCACTATTCACGAACTCTTCATTCTCTCACAAACTCACAAACACACGAAATTACAGTAATGAATATTCGAACACCATCACGAGGCTATCTCGATATTCTCAACATTGAGAATCGATTGAGAGTTGTGGGCTTCAATTATTAATTTTGAGAGGGATGAGGGATTGAATTTGAAAGAAAATGATTCACAAAACTGTTCTGTATTCTAAAAAGAAACTCAAAGAAGGAAGAAGATTTCTGTATATCCTATGTAAAACTAATTTCACGGGAAAACATGAGAGAGTGGGTTGAGGGAGTTACAATAACTCCCTCCCCAATTTTAGATTAATTTCAAAATTAAAATAATCAAATTATTGAATTTTTAATTAATAATTAATAATTAATAATTTATATATACATATCGTGTTCAATTTATTTTTTCTCAAATAAAAACTTTATATCATAATGTATCAAATACATTATATTCATTATATCTCATATAATTAATTTTATATTAATTATATCTTCAATTTATTTTTTCTCAAATAAAAACTTTATATCATAATGTATCAAATACATTATATTCATTATATCTCATATAATTAATTTTATATTAATTATATCTCATATAAATAATTTTATATTAATTATATCTCATATAATTAATTCCCTCTATTCATTTGAACAATTCAAATTTATCGAAAATTAATTTGATTCTCATTAATCCCAATTGAGCTAATGAAAGGACCTTATGGACCTATAGATTGAAGCTCCAATGGTACTTGATTAATTAATTAAACTTTTAAATTAACCAATTTTCATTAATTTTCGGTCACTCCACTAAAGACCGATAACTGCACTCTTCGCACTACATATATATTTTGTATCCATTGGATATAACCAATCAATGGCACGTTAACCCTTCACAAATTGTGCGTAAGTACAGTTAGGCCAAAATTACCGTTTTGCCCCCTATAGTTACATCTAACTCCTTAGTACCATTGATTCCTCTAATGAACAGTAAGTTATAGTCCAACTATAACCGAATCCCTTTCAGGCTAGGAGAGGTTGTGGCGCCACATTGTTCAAACCCCGAAATCAACCCTTAAAGGAGCAATTTCTCTACTTGCCTTACCCTAACACTAGGGAATGAGTGAATTCCTTCTTGTATAGCTGTGTTCCCAGCTCCTCAATCAGACAAATTCCCAAAATGGTAGGCATATTGAGTTGGAAAAAATGGTCACTCTCACCCATGCAAATCAAATGATCTCTTTCATAGGCAGGAGTTCATACTCAGGATTTAGGTCAAGTCACCCATGGTCATCCTGGTGAAATGTAAAGTCTCTTCTAACAACACTATTATATAGCAAACTATTCAGTTCGCCGTCCGGTCTTATACAAACTCTTTGTATAGAATACCTCCACTCACATGTCCCCACATGAATGATTAGGATCAGATCATTTGTAGCATTTTATAATAATTGTAACAACTACAAAGCGAGTTGTATTCGTAGTGTCTCCAGGATAAGGTGCCCAGCCTTATTCATATACTACAGACCTTTCAAATCATCACTTAAACATGATCCATCTTTATGTCTCCACATACATGTTTAAGTTACAGCAGATAACCTTAGATCTTAGTTTATTGGCTTTTAGGTTAATGCAAATAAATTTCGAATAAAATACTTCTTATTTTATTAGATAAATAAATTGTTTGTACAAATATAATTACAAACTACAACCCCAACAAAGAGCTTTTTGGTCTTTCTTTCTTGTATTTTGTAAAGCCTATCGTTGAGCTTGATTTAGAGCCGCATCACTTTCTGGTTTTTCATAACCATTACTAACAATGTCCCATACATCTTGTGAATCAAGTAGAGTTTTCATACGAATACACCGATGCTACAATTTTCTTTTGTAAGTTGAGGTACTTGAAAGGGAACCAAATTGTTATTTGCATTTGCAAAACTAGTTCTTGTATTTCAAACTCCAAACTCGAGCTCTGATACCACTTTGATGAAAATTTGTGAGACTCACAAATAAATAATCAACAAAAGATTATTTGAGAGAAAACAATAACACTTTGTTTGAAAAACTCTTCAAACTTAGTTTACACCTTGTATTCAATTCTCTTTGTGTATTCTTAATTCTTTATACACTTGATTGCATCAACAATGTAAATGTCAATTCTATTTATAGGATTGTCATGGGCAAATTTAAATACATAACTCACACCCTAATTAAACATACATGAAACAATTAAAGTCTTATACTTAATTCATGTGAAACTCTACTAAATTAACTCTTACATTAACATAATTAACTCTCATCCTTTAATTTTGCCAACTCTCATAAATTAATTCATCTATAACTTATCTAATTAAAACATGTTTAATTTTCCAACATTGTATTCTTTTATGGGTTAATTAAGAATTTTGTGAAGTTTTGAGAACTTGACTGCATCATGAAAACTTTTTGCTCTATGCTAACTAATGAATTGTACTGAAAGTCAATTTTCCTCAAAACCTTGCACAAAATTATGCATTTTCTATTTTTTGTGTTGTTCATGTAAAATTCTAAACTGCAATGTAACTAATGCTCTAAAATTTCCTTCCTCAGTAAATTTTGAAGCATTACTTTTAAGTTATAACTAAAATGTAAGTGAATGTGAAGCAAAATTTCCCTAGGATGAGGACCTTCTTCAGATATTAATAGACATTATTTAATGAAAAATCAAGGTTAAATGGGTAAATTTTAAAACCTAGAGACAAAAATTAAAACAAAACTCAAATCTCAAATGTTAACATTTTGAAATCTAGAATTAAATTGAAACCAAAATCAAAATTTAAATATCAAATTTATAACATTTTGGAATCTAGAGACCAAATAAAATCTGAACCGAAAACCTAGGGAAATATTTCTCCCTTTATATTATCAGTTATCCATAATCATTTTCTTGGTGTCTTAGATCCTGATACTTGTTGGTTTTGTCCTTGAAAATTTACAGAATTGTTAAGGGATTTTCTCACAAGAATTAATATTGCCATTTTTATAATTGATTTCAGTAGGTTGGTTGAAATGCTGGTTCTTTTTTCGTGAATCATTTGCATTTATTTCTAACATCCTTGTTTTCAGATTATGGCTCTGTTGGAGAATTTATAAATGCCAATGACAACAGCTTCTGTGACATTGAGGCTTTTTGGAATTCGACACTTACCCTCTTTCCGTGATGGATCTAGGATTTTAGGTAAGGAAAGGCACAAGTTAATATAAATATAATTTTGGACGTATAGATATAATATTGAAATCATATAATATTGTCAAAACGAGCAAAACTAACGACATATGAATAATGACACATCTCCAATTTCGTGTTAGGGGACACGACTTTATATAAAATTAAAATTTTAGCTCATTCACGTCTCAATTTGTGTATATAGTTCCTAAACTTATAAAAATATATATAGTAAACCACGACATCTCTATTGTGTTTCTAATATGTGATACCAAACATTTTTTTTTTTCTAAAAAGAATAATATAACTATTCGCTATTTCAAAATTGAAAATCTAAAGGTCAATTAGAAAAAAAAACAATAATTTTGTCTATTACAATAGTTAATTTTTAAGCATTTTTTATATTTTATTAGATTTTTAGATGCGAAATTGAAAGTTTATATATCTGTTAGACATTTTCAAGAGGCTTATTAAAGTTAAAACTGAAAGTTTAGATATTTATTAGTCATAATATTAAAAACTAAAAAGATTGAGAAGAATTTTGAAATTTGCTTGTGAATGCTATGTACTTATATCTTGACGATGAAAGGAGGATTTATCTTATAACTTTAATTTTGAAATTAATTAAAATAAATATATACCTAAGTAATGTGAATCTAAAAATTATGCAAAAATGATGAGCAATAATAGAAGGTTGTTATGATTTGAGAGTAAAAATAAAGGCGGAAAAGAATATTGAGTAAAAGAAATTACTAGTCGTTTTTTTCTTCTTTAAAACTTTTGATAAGGAGCCCACCAGAAACTTTAAGCTAAAGATTTTTTCTTTTGAAAATTCTTAAATTTCTTTTTTTATTATTATCTTACATTCCTAACGCAACACAGAATTTGAAGAATTCGATTTTAAAATAAATTCAATTTTAAAAGTGTATCAGAGAAGATTCAAATCCATGGCCAATACGATGAGAGTGTGCCACACACCGCCATGCTACCTTAATGTTTAGGTAAATGTGATCAGTATGTATATACACACAAAGTACTTAAAAATTTAGGGTAAAATGCACTTTTCGTATTTGAAATTTGGGATTAATGTATATTTGGTCCTTGAAGTTTCAAAAGTGACACTTTAATCCTTCAGGTTTTCAAAATGATTTTAAATGATCTCTTGTTTAACTTTAACCTAACGGAATGGTAATTAGATTAGATCATTATTTCCTGACTTGGATAGATTGGCATGTTATTTTGTTTGATGATGTGGCAAATAAACTTAAAAATTAAACAAGTAAAATATAATATATATTGAAAATAGTGAAAAATCTTTTGGAAAGTTTTACAAAATGACCCATCTCTGAAAAACTTTTCTATGAATAACCTCTTCCTAACAACTTACTTATGACTGACCTTTTTGCCCATGTAAAATATCAATTTTACCCCCAATTTTTTTTATAAAAAGAACTCTCCAAACCACACTGTGAAGGATCATTCACTCCACTTTTTCACTTACATCTCCCACTGTGCAATTTTGCCTCTCATTTTCTCTCTCGTACCTGACTTGTCGTTTCCCATCTTCATCCGAGCGTTTGGTCACCTTCTCGCCGATTGTTTGTACACATTTTCCACCGTCGCCGATCTCTAAAAGGTATCTGACTCTTCTCCTTGAATGCATGTTGATCTTCGTTTAGGATTCTAATCGGTCATTTAGGGTTTGCTAAGGGTTCGCGCCTACCTTTTGTTAAATGATCTCTCAACTTTTGTTAAATGGTCGTGTATTTGTTCTTAAGAGATCCTTGAGATAATCCTAGGTGAGAGTTTAGTATTCTTAAACGATCAGTTAGAAAAATGTAAGCAATCGTTTAGACAAAATGTGTGATCGTTTAGTTTTGTTTATGCGATCACTTAGTTCTTTGTAATGTGATTGTTTAGTTGTTTGTTACGCGATCGTTTAGATATTTGTAATGCGATCGTTTAGTTGTTTGTTACGCGATTGTTTAGGTATTTGTACCATGTAGTTATTTGTTACATGATCATTTAGTTGTTTGTTATCCCATCATTTTGTTTTCTATTACGCGATCGCTTAATTATGTGATATGCGATAGTTTAGTTTTTATTATGCAATCATTTAGTTGTTTTAGGCGATCGTTTATTTATTGTGATAATGTATACATTTATTACAGGTTGCTAAGATGGCCATCCTTGCTGAGAAATATTTTCTTGCTATAGTTTCTTGCCAAGTCCACAAAACTGCGTTGATTATTAAGAATAAGTTGACAGATGAGCAAATGAAAATGTTTAGGACAACGGCCTTTGGTCCACTATTGGACGTAGATCTTGTATTTGAGAAACTTTTTCACCATTTTTTGTTGAGGAAAATAACATATGTGAACTCAGACGTTATATCATTCAACATACTGGGAAAAAAGGTAACATTCTCCCAAGACGATTTTAATCTGATAACTGGGTTATGGCCAACCAAGGAAATAGTAGAAAGAGAAACAAGCAGTGAAAGACTGCAACAATTCATTCTTGAACCGAATGACCCAAATGATAAGGATAGTTCTTGCAAGGATGTGGAGAATGCGTTCGAGAAGTTCACTTTTACAAACAATTAAGATGTCGTCAAGGTTGCATTAGCATTATTCATCGAAACGGTGATGATTGGAAAAGACAAGAAAACCCAATTCGATATGAAGATTTTTGGGATTGTCGATGACCTTGAAGTTTTAAGACATTAGGACTGGTCGTCTGTCTTTTTCAAACGTATATTGAATAGCATGAAGACTATCGTGCGTGGGAAGAAGGAAGCACATGAGAGAAAGAAAGCAGAAAATGCTCATCATGCCTCATATTATTGTATAAAGGGATTTACACTTGCATTCTAGGTATGTACTTTTATTTCCATTTTACATTATTCTGTGTGTTAATACTGTATGTGTAACAAAGCTCCCATATT
The DNA here is from genome assembly GCF_027475165.1 of Benincasa hispida. NCBI lineage: Eukaryota > Viridiplantae > Streptophyta > Magnoliopsida > Cucurbitales > Cucurbitaceae > Benincasa > Benincasa hispida. Next base: position 54,786,145 of record NC_143482.1, read on the forward strand.
ATAGGTTTGGGCTTACGAAATTTTATCCATGTCAAATAAGTTCATATAGCCACCAAAGTCAGCAAGGCTTCAATTCCTAGAATTCTTAAACGGATTTGTTCTCGTGCTCCATCTTATAAATCGTTGAGTAAGATTGTGTTTCAGTTCAAAAAAGTAAGTAACCGATCGCTTAGTAATCGTTGGCATCTATCATAGTTTTGTGAATTCTGACTTACTCGTTCGCTTATGTACAGACTATTGTTTTGACGAGACTTATATCGAGCATAGAGGAGATAAGGTACAAGGAGGATCGGTTGGAAGGACTCGATGTGATCCATGATGTTGAAGGAAGAAGGATTTAGGAGATTGAGGGGTATGATCACTCTCTCGATACCCATGAGTCCTTTGGGGGGGCATGATGGGTTCGACCCGCATGTCAGGGAGCAAAAACACCCTCCATTCGATGAACCCCATGTTGGTGAGCAATATTAGCATGTAACTAAGCATCGTGCCATAGAGCTCAAATCACGTAGCCAGGTTTAAACTAACCAGGAGAGGTGTAAGAGGGGACATGATGAATCATCAAATACGCAAGTTCTCAAAACATCATCATTCCAAATCCTACAGAGTTCTTAGGGAGGAAATTAAAGAAATTCGCACAGATTTGACGAACTTGATTATCGTGGTTCGTCAGATGGGTGATATCTTTACTGTTCAGCATCATCTGATGGGCCAATAGCTGAACGAAATAAAGTTGTTAGTCCATCGTCTATATGGGGTATCCTGAACGATATTCTGGAAAATCCTAAGCGATCGTTTGGAAAATCCTAAACGATTGTTTGGATATTTATAAACGAAAAATCTTAAACGATCGCTTATATAATCATGTTGATCACTTCTTTACTTGTATATTTTGTGTGATTTGTTCAGGACAACAATGAAGGGACTCATGACGATAATAATATTGACGGTAATGATGATGATGGTAATCATGAAAGGACTCGCGATGATGGTAATAATAATTTTTAAGCATTTTTTATATTTTATTAGATTTTTAGATACTAAATTGAAAGTTTATATATTTATTAGACATTTTTAGGACGCTTATTAAAGTTAAAATTGAAATTTTAGATATTTGTTAGTCATAATATTAAAAACTAAAAAAATTGGAAAGAAATTGAAATTTACTTGTAAATATTATGATATCTATCCATGAAGAAAAATTCATCTTATAACTTTAACTTTGAAATTAATTAAAATAAATATATACTAAGTAATGTGAATCTGAAAATTATGTAAAAAAGATTAACAATACCTTTTCAATAGCGTTATGATTTGAGAGTAAAAATATAGGTTGAAAAAAGTATTGAGTAAAAGAAATTACTAGTTTTTTCTTCTTTTAAATTTTTGTTAAGGTGCTCGCTAAAAAAATTTAAGTTAGACGCTTTTTTTAAAAAAAAAAAAGAAAAAAACTTAACTTTCTTTTTTATTATTATCCTAAATACCTTAAAAAAAATGAACTACACGACAATAATGCACCATACAATTTCAAGAATTCGATTTTAAAAGTGTATCATAGAAGATCCAAACCCATGATCAATATAATGAGAGTGTGCCTCTCACGACTACACTACCTTAATATTGTTTTTGTTTATACATATCTTTATAAAGTACTTAAAATTTAAGACAAAATGTACTTTTGATCTCTAAGATTTGGGATTGATGTTTATTTAGTTCTTGAGGTTTGAAAAGTGACATTTTAAACCCTCGAGTTTTTAAGATGATTTTAAATGGTCTCCTCATTTAACTTTAACCTAACGAAATGGTGATTAGATCGTTATTTTTTGACTTAAACAGATTGACATGTCGTTTTGTTTGAATATGTGGCAAATAAACATAAAAATAAAAATCAAACAAGCAAGTACAATATAATATATTAAATATATTGAAAAATAATTTCTTTCCCATTGTTCATTCCTTCTGCCCACCTCTCTGCACCTTCGAGTTCATGGCAACACCACTCCTCTTTGTCAATCGTCCGTTGTTGACTTGCCTTTTAAAGTGGATGTGAACAGTGGAATTTTTTATTTCCTCGACCATAGACCTTTTGAATCTAATAGCCCCATAATTATTGATTCTCGCCACCAGTGCTAAAATGTTTTGTGGGCGGCTTCGACTGCTTCCATTGCAATGGAATAATTTGTATTCAATTAATTTGTCAAAGAAACAAAGCCTGGGTTTCAAATTAATGCTTTTCAACCTTTTATGTCCCAAGAATGTGAAAGTCAGAGGCCAAAGTGTCACTTGTAAACCTCTAAGAATCAAATAGACATCAATCTCAAAACTCAGAGATCGAAAGTGCATTTTGTCCTAAATTTTAAGTACTTTATAAAGATATGTATATACAAAAACTGGTAAGTCAAGAGAGGACATATGCCCCCCTGACCCTACGTGGATTCGTCGGTGCTCTCTCTTATATTCTGTAGCATAAAGCTGAGTCTCAAGATTGGGGTCAAGGGAAGGGACATGAAAGTGAGTCTTTCAAATTCATGATATCAAATAGACTGATTTTGTCATCCTTCATTCTTAACATCATTGAGACATAGAGGTAAAACGTATTGTCCCCCTTGAGGTAGGATGGACCCAGGACACAACTTGAATACAATGAAACATAATGGTTGTACAAATTTGCATGTTGTGGTCATATGCCCAAACGAGTTTGAAACTTGTTTGAGAATGTTCAAAACGTTGTTGTTTGTTGGAGCTATTCGTAAAAGTCACTTGAGAAAAGTACATAAAAAGGTAGAGCCGAAATGGTTAACTGGTTCTATCATCCATGACACGACTTATTATTCTCCTAATGCTAAGTTCATTGTTAGTACTAGTAAAAATTCACTCTCAAGTTTATTCAATATAGTTTTGATTTGACATCATTCTTTTATTTCTTTAGCCGTGTCAAATTATGCCGCTGTGAAGAACAATCAAGATTGTAGAACTGCTGTAATTTCAAATGAGTATGTCAAAGAAGCAATAGCTTGAGGGCGGTTCATGGACAGCTAGATTGCAAACGAGTACATGGGAGTATCAAAGGTGGAAAATAACAGAAAAGATGCAATGGCTTGAGGGCTGCATCTGGCAAGAGAAGTACTGGCACCAACTGAAAAATATTAAGGCAGGTGCTTATGTGGAAAGGCAGCCAAGGGGATGAACGGGAGAATTTAGGCGCATTCGTCGGAGTGCTAGAAGCAGGCAAATATCAGCAAGGAAGATTAAGTTCAGCTCCAAGGGAAGTCATCCTGAAGAAACCATCAATGAGGCATCAAAATTATCTCAGGACAACAATCAAGAATGGGTGATGACCAGAACATTAGAATGCTACAACAAAGTGATGAAAGTCCAGGCAGTTCTGATGGGTTGCTTTCCATTGATGACAATGGTGGAGTTGAATATGATGATATGCTGGTAGATGACCGTACTCGATCCCGACAACTATCTACCGGCTAGCCAAAGTTACGAAATGGATGAAAACTTAGAAGATGAACTCTCTCATGATGGAGAGGGGTATTAGTAATACCATGGATGAAGAAGACAGAGTATAACCTTCCTGATAATGGAGAGAGGGGCAATGTTGAACAATATATGAATAGGGGGGTACAATGAAGAAAATAACAGGAGATTAGAGGGATAATATGGTACCAGAAGAGATACAATCTGCCTCCTCAGATTACAGCTACTAAAACATGATTAGAAAATCTAAATATTTAAGGCTATGTGTTCTGCCTCATCTTAATAGGAAGTTGATAGACACCTGGGAACTAATGTAATGTCATTGTAACATATCATCCTGCACATCTTTGATTAATGAGGATATGTACGTTTCCTAACAAGAGAAAAGACTTGTTCATTGATTACACTCGGTCAACTTCTACTGAATAGCTTCATTATCCACCACAATGAATGTACTCCGCACTTTTTTCAAAAATATGAAATAACTAAAATTAGTTCTACAGAATTTCAGAATTCTCATAGCCTGAGCTCTCCAGCGATTGAATGTTGATACAAATGATGGCAAGCATTCACCTAATTTAGGTAAAAAAAAAAAAATCACTGCATGGCTAAAGAATTGATTTGTTGTTGCCCTAAGGAAATATATTTACGAACATAAAGTTAATGAATTCCTTAAATACAAAAACAAGATGGCCCCATTTTAGCAAAATTTTCAAACACTGTATTCGCAAATGAGTGGTTCCTGGGTTGATTACAGAAAACCAAGCCAACAAATCAAAATATTACTGACCCAAGAGTTTCTTGATCCCAGCCTTCTGCTCTGTAGTCAGCCTTGATGGGAACTTGATGTTAAATTTGATTCTCAAGTTCCCCTTCTTTGTTGGATCTTTCTGCATAGGCATTCCTTCTCTTGGGACGACCTCCTCGTAGCTTGGATTTACGACATTATTGATTGGGATCGTTAGACTTCTCCCATCCAAGGTGGTGAGATGGACAGTGTAACCAGTCAATGCCTCGGCTAGCGATATCTTCTGTGTGATAATTAGGTCGTTTCCATCACGTGTGAACACGCTGTGTGGTTTCTCATCGATGATGAAAACAAGATCTGCAGGTATTACATTAGGCTGCTCATTCCCTTTCTCAGGAAATGTGATCTTTGTTCCTTTCTTCCAACCTGGTTTAATATCAATCGTTAAGATCTCTTCCACTGGTACAATCTTCCTGGATATACAAAACGAACAGAACAGAGAAAGAAAACAGTGAGATGGATAAGTGTATCATAGAGAGAATATGAGGGGAAAACATGCAACTTCAAATGAACATTGAATCCACAAAAGGAACTAAATTTGGAAGCTATCCCACATACTTCAATCTTCCTATATATACAAGACGAACGGGAGATAGAGAGAGGAGGGGGATGGATGAGTGTATTATAGGGAGAATAAGAGGGGCAAATATGCAGCTTCAAATGAACATTGAATCCACAGAAGGAACTGAATTTGGATGCTATCCCAAATATTACATGACACCGACATGTAAATGTTGCATCCACTGAACAAAAGTTCTTTTTCCTACATAGCAAGAAACAAAGAATTTACCCTGTTTGCAAACGTAACAGACAACTAGCCAAACTTATCCACAAGACCAAATATTCAAGAGTGAATAACAACAATACTGAGTAAACGGTAGAATTCTTGAAGCTGAAGACCACAAATTACTTATCCACGGACACAAATACTATCAAACAACATTTCCATTTAGGAAATGGAAAAGAACAGTCATTTTTTATGATTAAAGGACAATACTTTCAAACTTTTCAAAAGTTGAAGTCAAGTTAATAGAAGGTATTGATCAAGCAGGTGCATGCAATCAAATCTGTAGAAGTAAAGCAAAGAAAGATGATTACCCGGTCGTGTCTGAAACTTCTCTAGATATTTTCATTTTCTTGGTTGTTCCTTTGTACAAATCTTCAAGGCTACAAGGCAATCTATTCTCAATTGGAGGAGCTTTACGAGAAGCAGCTTGGTGGTTCATGGATCCTCCCCCACTTTCCCTAAAAGATGTAAATATATCATCACCAAAAATGCTACTTGAAAACCTTGGTCCCCCTCCCATTCCTCCAAATGGGTTCGAAGACCCAAAAAATTCCGCATAAATATCTTCAGCATTTCGTGGATTGAATCTAAATGTTGATGACCGGTCGCCGGTGGAAAAGAATGAAGCTCCACCAGGACCACCAGCGTCAGGCGGCGGCACCTGACCCTTTAAACCCTCTTCACCGTATTGGTCATATATCTCTTTCTTCTGGGGGTCGCTAAGAACCTAAATGCAACATCCAAACAGAACCAAATCTAACATGAGGTAATCGAGAAATCCAGTAAATTAAACAAGAACAGGGAAGAGGAAGGAATTTCATTAGTATTGAGATTCAATATAAGACATAACAGAGAAACCCCATGTCAATTTCAACGCCGTTAAGTCTGAGAATCTGATAGATCGATCTGAACAAGGTCAGGCGATTACCATTCAGATAAGAGAGGGAGAAAGGGATGAAAGACGAACCTCATAAGCTTCAGAGATCTGCTTGAATTTGGCTTCGGCTTCTTTCTTGTTATTTGGGTTCTTGTCGGGATGCCATTTCATGGCGAGCTTCCTGTAAGCCTTCTTCAAATCATCATCTTTGGCATTGCGATCAACTTGTAAAACCTTGTAATAGTCAATTCCCATTGCCCCTTTCACTATCCTTCTTCTTTCTCCTCTTCCTCCTTTCTGGCGATGATTTTCTGCGAGTTTTCAGGTGGGATTTTGGGCATAGAAGCTCTAATGGTTCGATTGAGCAAACTCTGTAGAAAGTTCCAGAAATTATCCTTCAGCGACCTTCCTTCAAACCCAAAAATTAGGGTTTTTTATTTCACACAACCAAAAAAACAAAAAACAAAAGTAAAAATCTTTTTTTAAACGTATAGGAGACATTTAGGGTAAGAAGTTGATTATTATACTCGTTATTATAGTTGGATTTTAATAGTTTGCATTTAGGATGTAGATCATTTTAGTTTGAGTTATAATAGTATGTGTTTAAGATGTAAACTATTTTAGTTTTAGAAAGAAATAGTAAACACTGTTAGCAAAGAATAAAAAATAATGATGAATGTAAAATAATAAAAACGGTAGGACATAATAAATATTAGCAAATTGGGTTTTGAAATAGTGTTTATTGTAGCTAATTAGGGGTTTTGAAATAGTATTTACATAGCAAGAGATGATTATTATAATGTTATGATAATTTTTATCCCAAACGCTCCCATAATGAGAAAAAGTAACAATTGCTCTTGCAATTGGGAAAGTATTTTTAGTACTACCATGGTGAATGGTGAATCGACTCTCCGACCTTAAAATAACATTTGCTAAGCTAAATTCATTTTAGTTTTTTCATTATAATTTTTTCCTTTTTTTATAATATATGGGTAAAAGATTCGAACCTCTGACATTAGTTCAATAAAAGAAATTTTATGTCAATTCAACTATGAAATTGAAACTTTGAGTGAAAATTGACTCTTACTAACAAATTTACTCTAAACTATCAGTTATTTTTTTAATTAAATAATGATATAATCGAAATAAGATCATAGCTGATGTAGGGCTTGTTTGGTTTGATTTATGAAAAAAGTACTTAAAAAAAAAAAAACTCTTTTTTTTAAGCACTTTTGATAAAAATTGACTAAAATAGACTTAAAAAGTTGTTTTGAGTAATTGTCAAACACTCTAATTTCTTTCAAAATGACTTATTTTTTAAATTAAACACTTGAAAATGTAATCCAAACACACTCGTAATGTGATATGCGTTACTTTCCTTTCTAGAAGCCAGAGATTCAAATCCTCCAATTTCTACTAAATTATAGAAGAAAATTATATACATACTACCAAAAGAAAAATTACTGATTATGATGAAAGCAATGCAATTCAAATTTGAAATGCAATTCAAATTTCAAATTTGAATATTACCTAATGGGCATTGTGGAAAATTTCACACACATATAAGTGGGTTGTTTTTGTTTAAAAAGACAAACCTTCAACCTCTAAGGAGAAAAGTCATACCAATTATCATTGAGTTAAGGTCATTTTGATACTTCAAAATAATAATTGTATCAACTAAATCTTAAATGTTCATTAATGAATCAATTTAGATTCCCAAGTCCACGTAAATTTCATTTTAAAATCAATTTTTTCACGAGTGTATATAATCAATTCTTTCAGAAGTGTATATAATCTCTCTAAATGCAAGTATTGACATAAAATAGGGGAGATTGTTAGAATCAAATAGATACTAATGGTTCTTTTTTTATGAAAATATTTTTGTATTTATGTATTTCTCTGTATATTTATGGATAAATACAAAGGTATGTTATATATACAAGTATACCTAAAAATAGATACACAAATCTTAACCAAACAACAAATCTTAACAATACTAACAAATGAAATACATAATTATCAACATCCCCTCAAACTCAGGGCGGTAGAGTAGAGACCAACTTGAGTTTGCAAAGTAAATGACTAAAGCGTATAGGGGAGAGCACTTTGGTGAAGATGTACTAGTTGCTCAGTCATAGATCTGGCTCGAAGGCGCAAAGTGAAACTTTGGAGATGGTAACGGACAAAATGGTAGTCAGTCTCAATGTGCTTTGTTCGTTCATGAAAAAACATCATTATGAGCAATCTGAATAGCACTATGATTGTCATAATGAAGAATAATGGCAGAGTTTTGGGAGTCTTCATATCAGCCGAGAGCCAACGAAGCCATAAGACCTCTAATGTAGCATCAACAAACGCATGATATCCCGACTCTATGCTGGAAAGAGAAACAACAATTTGCTTCTTACTTCGTTAGGAGATGAGAGAATCACCTAAATAAAAGCAGTAACCTGTGGTGGATCGTCTATCCGTAAGATCGTCTGCCCAATCAGCATCAGAATACCCAGAGAGAACTAAGTAGGATTGAGAGGAGAGTTGAATACCATGCCCTAGTGTGTCTGTAACATAACGCAAAATACGAAGCACAACGGTGAAATGAATAGTGTGATGAGCTACCATAGACAATGTATGGATGTGTCACTGTTAAGTAGATAAGGCTGCCAATAAGTAATCTATACAAGGTTGGACACTTAAGAGGAACGTCATCAAAAGAAGTCAGACAAACATTTGAGTCCAACGGTGTTAGTGCGGTGGCAAAACCAATGATACCAAAATGGACCAAAAGATCATACGCATATTTTGCTTGAGATAAGTAGTATCTATCACGACATGATGAGACTTGAAGACTAAGAAAATAGTTTAGTGGTTCTAGATCTTTCATCTCAAAGTGGTCACCCAGATAGCGTTGTAGATCAGATATAGCCTGAGGATCATCACCTGTAATAATCATGTCATTCATATATAAAATAAGGAGAATAATGCCATGGGGAGTCTTACGAGTAAAGAGAGTTGGGTCATGAGAGCTGGAGGTAAACCCAAGTTGAGTGATAGTGGAACTGAAGGTTGCAAACCAGGCGTGGGGAGTTTGTTTCAGCCCATACAACACACAATGAAAAAGATAGGTTGTATGGGGAAAGGTACTAAGTGTTCGCTTCATATAGACTTCCTCAGATAGAATGTTATTGAGGAAAGCATTCTTGACATCCATTTGAAGAAGAGGCCACTGTTTAATAGTTGCGACGGCCAACAGACCCCGAACAGATGTCATTCGGGCAACTGGAGCAAAGGTTTCCTCATAATCAATACCATACTCCTGAGAATACTCTTTGGCTAGCAGAAAAGCCTTATAATGTTTAACGGACCCATTAGAGCAGATCTTGATTTTATAGATCCACTTACATCTAATAAGCTTCTTGCCAGGCGGTAACTCAACATAATCCTAAGTATGATTTTTCTCTAAAGCATGAAGTTTTTCATCTATTGCTCGCTGCCAAAAAGGGTTAGTATAGGCCTCATGATAAGATGAATGTTCAACTAAAGACATGACAGTGGAAAAATAGTGATGTTTTTTGAGATGGTGAGGAGTTTCTCTTACTAGGGTGGATCGACAAACAGGTGCAGGTTTGGATTTCGCATCGAGAGCAGATGGTAGATCCGGGTGCACAGCAATAGGAAAAGATTGATTGAGCTCAGAGACAAGTAGGGTGGAAGACTCAGGGTCAGGCAAAGGATCATAGGACAAAAATAGATCAGTGAAAAATGGGTGAAGGCTAGTTAGAGAAGTCTGAAAAGAAGAAAGACTAGAGAGCATACGATATTCCCAAAATATGACATGACGAGAGATCGTAACTGTTTCGAAATAGGATCCCAACATCGGAACCCTTTATTTTTAGTTTCATAACCAAAAAAGTAACATAGACGAGCCCAAGGTTCAAGTTTGGTATATTCATGGGGATGTAGTAGAACAAGCACGCACACCCAAAGACTTTAATATGAGAGTAAGAGGGAGAAGTACCACACACCCATTCAAAAGGAGAAAATTTTTGGATAACCATTGAAGGAAGGCAATTGATGACATAAACAGACATAATAGCAACTTCACCCTAAAACTTATCGGGGCAAGACAGAGAGAAGCTGAGCGCGAATAGAATCTAGGATATGACGATGTTTTTGCTCAGCTTGACCATTTTGTTGATAAAGAACCTTGGACAAGAGTGTCATGTTGTACAAGGAAAGAAAGTAGATGAAAGTCCTTATACTTCATTGCATTATCTGCGGGAAAGAATTTTGATGGTTTGAGAAAACTGAGTATGGACCATTTTGATATAGATTTGGGGTAAGGAAGAACGATTCTTAAGAAAATATATCCAGGTAAAAAGATAGTAGTCATCAATAAATAACACAAAATATCGATAACCATTTACAATATGAGTAGGAGCAAGATCCCAAACATCATAATGAACCAGACCAAATAAGGTATCACGTCATAAAGTAGAAGTAGAAAAAGATAAAGCAGTTTGCTTCGCAAGTTTGCAATGTAAATAGTCAAATGAACTGAATTGAGAAACATTATTCAAACTACCAATAAAAATTAAATTACGGAGTTTGGCAGATGATGCATGACCTAAAGGATTGTGAAATCCGTGTGGAAGCGTAATCGGTTCCCAAATTCAATTTTTTACAAAATAAAAAAATTACAGAGAAGAAAATATACATTATAATGATTAATTTACAACATACTTTAGGAAAAACAGAGTAGGAGAGAGAAAAGGTTTAGACTACTAACCCTTTAAGTCACAAAAAAAAATTCACGAATCCTCTCCAATCAAACTCGTTGGTCTATCCTAGGATCACGAACACGCCAAACAGCAACCCTATTACTTGGACACCACAAAAAAGAAATCTTGGTATTCTCTTGAGGGGTTAAGAATCAACGAGAGCTTGTGGGCTCTGTAAAAAAAAAAAACAAAAAAAAAAAAAAGGAGAAGCAGACAACAGTAGTTGAGCTTTTTTTTTTTTTTTTTTTGAGAGAGATTTCTTGGAGAGACACTTAATCGTTTTCACAAACACTTTGTGTATTTTGGGAAGAAGATGATACTCTTTGCCTTCAACTCTCCACATCCCACATTATTGAGAGATATTAGGGGAGGGAAGTTATTTTCATAACTCCCACCCATTAATTCAAATTAAAATCAAATTCTAATTTAATAAATAATAATAATAATGATAAATATATACAATAACCAACTTATTATACATTTAACTATATATTATATTAAATATAATACATAACCTACAATTTATATTATATCAAATATAATATAAGCTATAGTTTGAAATTCTCTCAATAATTTATGGTATTTAATATAAACCAAATTCATATTAAATAATTATATAAATCTAATTTATGTACTTAATATTTGAATCATATTCAAATATTTATTTTCTCTCAAAATAAACTTTATATTATAATGTATCAAATACATTATATTAAATATATCATATATAATTAATTTTCTCAATTAAATTATTCCAGAAATAATTTGATTCTCAATAATCTCAATTGAGCTATTGAAGAGACCTTAAAGATTGAAGCTCCAATGGTACTTGGGTAATTAATTAAACGCTTTAATTAAATTACCCAACTTCCATTAAGTGTCGATCACTCCAATAAAGACCGGCTATACTTTTCGCAGTCAGATATATTTTTTTGTCCATTGGATATAACTAATTAATGGTGTGATGACCTTTCACAAATTGCTCATAAGTACAGCTTGACCAAAATTACCGTTTCGATCTTGTAGTTACATCTAACTCCTTAAGTATCACCAATCCCTCTAATGAACAATGAGTCATAGTCTAACTATGATCAAACCTCTCTCGGGCCAAGAGATGGTGTGGCACTACATTGTTCAAGCCCCAGAATCAGCCTTTAAGGGAGCAATTTCTTTACTTTCTCTAACTATAGAGAATGAGCGAATTCCCTCTTAAATAGTTGCATTCTCAACTCTCTAATCAGATAAATCCCCAAAATGGTAGGCATATTGAGTCGACGAACTGATCACTCTCACCCATGCAAATCAAAGGACCGCTTTCATAAGCAGAAGTTCACAACTCACTCAAGATTCAGGTTAAGTCACCAAAGGTCATCCTGGTGAAATGTAAGTCTCTTCTATCAACAGTATTATATAGTGAGACTATTCATTTCGTGGTCTAGTCTTATACAAACTCTTTTATAGAACATCCCTACTCACACATCTCAACACGAATGAATGATCAAGATCAGATCATTTGTAGCACTTTAGAATAATTATAACAACTACAAAGCAGGTCGTATTTATAGTGTCACTAGAATAAAATACTCAACCTTGTTATCGCTTAAACATGATCCACACGTATGTCTCCACATACATGCTCAAGTTACAGAAGACAACCTTGGATCTTAGTTTATTGGTTTTGTGGGTTAATGCTACTAAATGTCAAATAAAATTCCTTAGATTTTATTAAATAAATAAACTGTTTGTACATTACAATTACAAACTATAGGACTCACTGAGATTTAGGGCATCAACCGCAACATGACCAAGACGAATATGCCACCTATTATAGTGTTAAAAGCCCTAGCACAGTGGAATTAATCAGAACCTTTTCTCAAAATTAATTTAGAAAATGAAATACCAATACATTGGAAACACAAAATATCATAGAGATTTAACAAAATTAAACCGCATGCATTTAAAATTAAATCCTACAGAGAAAGGGAAACAAAAACTCATTTTCGTTTGACGACTCAGACGAAATGGCCAATTCTTCTTTGGGATTGTAATCAAGAACACCACCAATGAGCTACCTTCCTATTCTCTGAGAATGTTTAGTATTAGTATGTGGGAACTAAAAATTATGGGAAGAAAATGAGAATTTTTTGGAGAGAAAATTTTGTTTACAGAATATTTCTGTAAAAGAGAATCAATCACTCTTTGTTCTTCAATTCTTTTTGCAAGTTTATAACCAATGGAAAAAGGAGAAACGTGGGAGTCATCCCATGTTTCTGATAATTCTCTACGTGGGAGTTAAATTTTTATTTAATTTAAAAATAAATTAATAATTAATTTAATTAACTAATAATTAATAATTAATTAAATCTAATTTAATTAATGATTTCATTTAAATCATATTTAAATGAAACATCTCTCACATAACCTATAGTTTGAATTCAATTAATTTTATTAATTCAAATTAAATTAAATTAATAATTAGTTATTTTAATTAATTAATTACCAAATTAAATATCAAATATTTAATTTAACCCACATTTGAATCATATTTAATTGTTTCTCTCATAACCTATAGTTTTAATGTGCATCCAATACGCATTAATTTTAACATATAGTTTTAATATGAATCCAAACCATATTAATTTAATATTTGAACTCCTTTAAATATTTAATTCTCCCATAAATTAATTTTGAATCATATCCAAAATTAAATTTATATTATAAATTTTAATTAAAATATAAACTTTATATTATAATGTATCATTATACATTATACTATTTCCCTAAGTGAATTTGAACATTTCAAACTCTATTCAAGACATAATTACCACAATTTTCTTTACGAGCTAGGAAGGAGACCTCATGAAACTCTAGATCAGAAGCTTCAATGATGTGAGATTAATTGGTTAAACTCATTAACCTTATCAATCAATATTCGTTAAGTGTGGGTATACTCCACTAAAGCCCCACAACTGCAATCTTCTCACTGCAGATATATTTCCGTGTCCATAGATACAAACCAATAATAACAAGTTAGTCCTTTACGAGTGTTCGTAACACCAGTTGGGTCAAAATTACCATTTTACCCTTGGGTTACTTCTTTATCCTTAAGTACCAGTGCTCTTCTAGTGAACAACTTGTTTATGGTCAAACCCATAAACAGAAATCCCTCTCGGGCTAGTGAGAGGGTAGGGCTCTTTGTTCAAGTCTCGCAGATACCACTTAAAGGAACACTTATCTACTTACTCTATTGTATATTGGGTTTTATGCCATAAAACTCATAGATGGTAAATGTAACATTTGATCGATCATATATAAAGTGTTATCAATATATATTACAATGAATAATTATTGCTTATCTTATATTTATTTTTCCTAAATAACTGTAATCCAATAAACTAACATCTTAGACTTTTGTATGAGTCTTGAACTGTATGTGGAAATATAAGGGAATCATCTTCAAGATACAGCCTAAAGGGTCTATAGTATATGGATAAGGCTGGGTACCTTATCCTAGTGACACTATGGATACGACCCACTTTGTATTTGATACAAATGCAATGATCCAAGAATTCGTGTAGGGGACATGTGACTGGGGGTATTTTATGCAATGAGTTTGTATAAGACCGGACCACGAAAAAGTAACCACTAGATGTAACTCCATTGACTAGTCGAGTTTCTATTTCACTGGGATGATTTAAGCAACTTAGTCTTAATTCTGAGTGGGTTATGGACTCTTGTTCATGAGGAATTGTTCTTTAATTTGTATGGGTGAGAGTGACCAGTTTTCCAACTCAATAAGCCTACCATTTTAGAGACAAGACTGAGTAGGGAACTGAGAACATAATTTCACGAGATGGAATTCACTCCTTCCTTTAAGGTAAGTGGTTGAGTATTCCCTTAAGTTGTGTCTCCGAGACTTGAACATAGGGCCCTACCCTTTCACTGTGGCCCGAGAGGGGTTTCTGTTTGATGGTTGGACCACAAACATGATGTTCATCAGAGGAACACTGGTACTTAAGGATATGGAGGTAACATAGGGGTAAAATGCTAATTTGACCCAGCTAGTGTTAGAATACTCATGAATGACTAACTAGACAGAAATATTCCTGCACTGCAGTGAGAAGAGTGCAACTGTGGGTCTATAGTGGAGTGTACCCATATTTAATGAATATTGATTAACTTGGTTAATGAGTTTAGCCAATTAATCTCATTTCATTGGAGCTTATGATTTGTAAGACCATTAGGTCCCACTAGTGGTTCATAAAGGGTATTGAGGTAATTAAAGTAATTTGAAAAGATCAAATTTACTAAGGGAAAGAATATAATGTATGGTGATACATTGTAATATAAAGTTTATATTTTAATTAAACTTTATAATATACATTTATTTTGAATTTGATTCAAAATTAATTTAATAGGAAAATTAAATATTTGAAAGATTTCAAATATTAAATTTAATATGAATAGAATTCATATTAAAACTATAGGTAATGTGAGAGAAAAATAATTGAATGTGATGCAATTTATAAGGTTAAGTTAAATATCATATTTAATTTAATGATTAATTAATTGGAGAATTAATTAATTATTCAATCTAATTAAATTTAATTAACATTGATTTAATTAAATTAACTGAATTAAAACTATAGGTTATGAGAGAGTGATGTATTAGAATATGATTCTAATACATATTTAATTAAATATGAGATATTTAATTATTATTAATTAATTTGATTAATTAATAACTATTTGATTTATTTTAATAAAATAAAATTTGATTTAATTTATTTTTAAATTAAATAAATTTATTGTTATTTAGTTAAATAAATTAGTTATAACAAGCTCGCTAATGTGGGAGAGTGATGACGGGCAGAAATCACGTCATTATAGGCCTTTTATTTAGAATTATGAGGGTTGTTAAGTAGAATATGCGGCGATTATGTTAGGAATTCATCAGAAAACGAGTTTGCATTGATCGGCATAAGAATCTCGGCTAACCCACTATTATGTGTTATTATGTGTTCAATTATTTATTTTTGTAGCAACCGCAGAAAGCGATCGCATGCGCGGAAGCCAGGCTATCACAAAAACGACCGCATGCGGGGATCTCTCCATCGCAGAGGCGAACGCATACGTCGATGCATGGATGTTGCAGCCATCAACCGCATGCATCCATCGCATAGAAGTTGCGGCCGTCAAGCGAATGCAGTCATTGCAGAAAGATTGCGGCCACATAATGATAACCATAATAGAAGGGCGATCAATAGGTTGGTGGAATGCAAGCATGAACGCATACATTGAGATTATCAAAAGGTGCTGACATTTCACCTACCACGTTGTTAGCAATAGAGATTCAGAAAAGAACCATCACACCGCGAGTGTCAGATTCAAAGCAGGTCCATTAATGTTGTCAGCGATCAAGTTCTATAAATAGAAGCCGTTGAGCAGAATTTCAAATCATCCAAGGTTTTTCGCCTAAGGCTCCCTCCCTTAGGGCAGATCCTTGTGATCCAAACCAAAGCGTGAAAAGATAGCTTGAGAGTTCTTCATCCCCTTCAATCATTCTGAGTGACGATTGGAGCCTTCGCCGGAGTTAGAGCTCGAGAGAGTCTACTCCGCCGCCTATTCATGGCACCACTGGCAACCTTGACACACATCTGCTAGAAGCAAGACATTGCTTCCAACTGGCCCTCAATTTCTCTTCTTTCTTTGTATTGTATTACATTTTGACTTAAGGAATTAATACATTTTGTGATCAATGCATTTCTATATTTCCTTCGATTCCATCTCCATCTTCATTTACTTAATATCCTTTACTTTCATTGCATCACTGAGTAGACTGTTAGAGTATCGCATACTTAATCATGCGACATAGGAATATGAAGCATGTAGTAAATCACCGGGAGGTGTGCATTGCGCGAGTGTTGTGAGAAAACCTTATTTGCTTAGTGTGAAGCTGTAGCAACATTTGTCTATAAGCGGACGCAATGCTTGTCTATGAGTAGAATCAACAGTAACCAATTGCCCGGGAGGGTAAGTAGTTGATCGTATTAAGCAATGTAAGCAAGTGTTCACTAGAGATAGGAATAATCTTACGTCACCCATGTTTATGTGATTATATTGTCTTATGTATGTGACCATCACCCCTTTAGAGCTACTCGAGAGAGAGTCTAAAGAAAGAACCTAAGACTCGAGAGAGCTAGGTTAGAATCTAGGCTTGAGAGAGCTAGATTAAGATCGCATAAGCAAGAATGGAGACTTAGGAATAAGCTCCGTTTGTTATTACACATCGTGTGCGTCTTCTCGGGTGTGTATAGCATGATCGCATAAGTTTGTGTCGACTGGGGTTACCCTTGCGGTCAAGCTTAGGGTTGCGATGAAGACATCTTCACCATTTTATTTATTTTTCCATGCATTTTACTACGCGTCAACAGTTGTCGTATCTCTACCTCTCATTCATACTTTCATCGCTTAATCTGTTAGTTAGGAGTAGAAGAAGTGCTTAGCCCATAACCCTCATCATTCTTTTATTTATTCGCCGCATACACTTTACTGCATACCATTTAGCTACAAGTCCCTGAGTTTGACCTCGGATCACTCGAGAAACTTGCGTTCTCATTATACTTGGCGAGAGTGCAAGAAAACTTGTGACAGGAACACATGGTCATTGCATTTGAGATCAACGCATACATTTCATTCCAACACATGACCATCGACGCATGAGAAAAAAACGCATAACTTAAGACATGCATCGCATAATTGCGTCCCAAATTTACGTCACCATGTTTTTGGCACCATTGCCAAGGACTTGGCAGATAATTGTTTGTTGAGTTTTGTGTTTTCACGGGTAACCTTTTTACCTTGGGAGTATTGTAGCTTGTACGACCAAGTTGCAAACAGTATTGAAGTGTAAACGATGCGCTGAAAGCCAGTATTGACCCCAAGATAAAAGGGCAATCAGTCGCATGAGTTGAAGGTAGTTCTAAGCACATGGTGGCCAACATGCACCCAACAATTGCCGGAAGTTCTAATGGTCAGGGCGAGCTTCTTGACCTAAGCAGTTGAGAGTAATCTCCTGCATGGAAGACTCCTTGCGGTGACAACACTCCAATTTCTCCAAGGACATCTTTTACTCTATCTTTACCTTGCTTTTCTAGTTTAGTTTATTTTTTGTTGTTATTTTGGATATGCGGCTGCTTCCTTGGATGTGGTACGTTTACTCCTTGTAGGTGCGACAATAATTCTCCTCGGTGCACAGTTACAACAGAAGAATCCTCTTCACCATTCAACGCATGGCTTCGATCGCATGAATTCTAAAGCATGGTCGCAAGTGTGTTCTACTTAAGGTTCTTTTCTTGTTATCTTTTGTGCATTGTCCTTTTGAAATTCTCCTTGTCCGATTGCTTTCCTTTGCGATGTATCTATGATGGTACGTATAATTCACTACATTCGATAACTAAGTATCGCAAGGCTCACCTTACTTTTAATAGCTTCTTCAAAATTTGGCAGTCTAAGTTTTATTATGTGCAAACTTCTGTTCAAACATTTGTTATCGCATTCCTGTTGAGTTTGTCTTTAGCTTTGCGGCGAGAGCACTGCCAACTTTTAAGTTTGGGGGTGGCAGCAGTCCCAGAGAAATGCGTTCACTACATTGCGATGCAATTCAAAAAAAAAAGTTTTGGGAATAACAACTCCTCTGTCAACGCAATGGGGAAACCCATGTTGATAAAAGTTATGTTGTGAAAGGTACTTACCCAAAGTTGGATGTTCGCATGACACACGTGGGGGCAAACCAAAACGAAAGTAAGTCGTCAGGATCAACGAATAAGCGCAACTCTTCTGTTTGGCGCAAGCCAAGATAAGAGTTGACTTGAATATGGCACACAACCAAAGTTGGCTGTCCACATGACACATGTGGGGGTAAGCCAAAATGAAGAGCGTAACCAGGTTCAATGTCGCATTCTAATAAGAATCGCAAAGCTTTGAATTGTTTCAACGAACACATTCTTAAAAGCTAAATGCAAAATTGCAGGGAATGAGTAAACATTTTTTGAGCGAAGGCTTGCCGAATTTAAGCTTAGAAAAGATCTCTTTGGAGAAGTAGCCGAAGTGGAGGCGAGCATTGCTGCCATGGTTAGAGGTATGAGTAAATTATATTCTGAGAGGTTGGTCATTGCAAAAGAAAGCCAAAGGGTGAATATTAAATTTCTTGAGTATAACACATGCTTGAGGACAAGCATGATTCTAAGTTTGGAGGTGTGGTGACGGGCAGAAATCACGTCATTATAGGCCTTTTATTTAGAATTATGAGGGCTGTTAAGTAGAATATGCGGTGATTATGTTAGGAATTCATGAGAAAACGAGTTTGCATCGATCGACATTAAGAATCTTGACTAACCCACTATTATGAGTTATTATGCGTTCAATTGTTTATTTTTGTAGCAACCGCAGAAATCAATCGCATGGTGGAAGCCAGGCTATCGCAAAGATGACCACATGCGAGGATCTCTCCATCGCAGAGGCAAACGCATACGTCGACGCATGGATGTTGCGGCCATCAACCGCATGCGTCCATCACATAGAAGTTGAGGCCGTCAAGCGAATGCGGTCATCACAGAGAGATTGCGGCCACATAATGATAACCATAATAGAAAGGCAATCACAAGGTTAGTGGAATGCAAGTATGAACGCATACATTGGGATTATCAAAAGGTGATGCTGACATTTCACCTACCATGCAGTTAGCAGCAGAGAATCAGAAAAGGACCATCACGCTGCGAGTGTCAGATTCAGAGCAGGTTCATTAATGTTGTCGGCGATCAAGCTCTATAAATAGAAGCCGTTGAGCAGAATTTCAAATCATCCAAGGTTTTTCGCCTGAGGCTTCCTGCCTTAGGGCGGATCCTTGTGATCTAGACCAAAGAGTGAGAAGATAGCTTGAGAGTTCTTCATCCCCTTCAATCATTCTGAGTGACGACCGGAGCCTTCGCCGGAGTTAGAGCTCGAGAGAGTCTACTCCACCGCCCATTCATGGCACCACCAGCAGCCTTGACACACATCTGCTGGAAGAAAGACATTGCTTCCAATTGGCCCTCCATTTATCTTCTTTCTTTATATTGTATTACATTTTGGCTTAAGGAATTAATACAATTTGTGATCAATGCATTTCTATATTTCCTTCGATACCATCTCCATCTTCATTTTCTTAGTATCCTTTACTTTCATTGCATCACTGAGTAAGACTGTTAGAGTATCGCATACTTAATCATGCGACATAGGAATATAAAGCATGTAGTAAATCACCGGGAGGTGTGCGTTGCGTGAGTGTTGTGAGAAAACCTTATTTGCTTAGTGTGAAGTTGTAGCGACACTTGTTTATAAGCGGATGCAATGCTTGTCTATGAGTAGAATCAGCAGCAACCAACTACCCGGGAGGGTAAGTAGTTGATCTCATTAAGCAATGTAAGCAAGTGTTCACTAGAGATAGGAATAATCTTACGTCACCCATGTTTATGTGATTATCTTGTCTTATGTATGCGACCATCACCCCTTTAGAGCTACTCGAGAGAGAGTCTAAAGAAAGAACCTAAGACTCGAGAGAGCTAGGTTAGAATCTAGGCTTGAGAGAGCTAGATTAAGATCACATAAGCAAGAATAGAGACTTAGGAATAAGCTCTATTTGCTATTACACATCGCGTGCGTCTTCGTTAGGTGTGTATAGCATGATCGCATAAGTTTGCACCAGCTGAGGTTACCCTTGTGGTCAAGCTTAGGGTTACGATGAAGACATCCTCACCATTTTATTTATTTTTCCATCCATTTTACTACACGTCAACAGTTGTCTTGTCTCTACCTCCCATTCATACTTCCACCGCTTAATCTGTTAGTTAGGAGTAGGAGTAGTGCTTAGCCCATAACCCTCATCATTCTTTTATTTATTCGCTGCATACACTTTACTGCATACCATTTAGCTACAAGTCCCTGAGTTCGACATCAGATCACCCAAGAAACTTGCGTTCTCATTATACTTGGCGAAAGCGCAAGAAAACTTGTGATAGGAACGCATTGCATATAAGATCAACGCATACATTTCATTCCAAGCATGACCACCGACGCATGAGAACAAACGAATAACTTAAGACATGCATCGTATAATTAAATTTACGTCATCAAAGAGAGATCTTATCCCCAACTTCCTCCTCCCTCTCAGTTTTCTCTACATCAAAAAATTAGTTTTTTTTTCCTCTCTAGCTTTTGGTCTTCTATGATTTTTTTTTTTTTGTAAAAAATTCCCTCCAAGGATCCCACCTCCTTATACCTCACTAATCTATGAAG
Organism: Benincasa hispida; assembly: GCF_027475165.1. Lineage (NCBI taxonomy): Eukaryota > Viridiplantae > Streptophyta > Magnoliopsida > Cucurbitales > Cucurbitaceae > Benincasa > Benincasa hispida. Next base: position 54,807,216 of record NC_143482.1, read on the forward strand.
AATACCGATGAAACCATTTTGGTTGGGCTACTGATGAGACCATTTTGGTGGTGTTCACTTAATTTGTAGTAGAGGAATCAAGATCATAGATCCAAAAATTTTGTGAAGCCCTCTAGAGTTGTCAACGATTATAAGAGTTTCGAAATTTTATTTCCTCTATTAATTTGTTATTAAAATATGAAAATGGTCTGAACTTTTTTTCCACCGCACTTGGGATTTTAACCCAGTAATTATTGGGAAGGGGTGAAATTCATCTTGTATTATTATGTTCCTACCTTCCCATTCGATCTTGTCCCCAAAATGGTAGGCATATCGAGTCGATAAATTAGCCACTCTCACCCATACAAATCAAAGGATAATCCTTCTTAAATAGGATTTCATTATAGGATAATTATTAAGACTAAGGGTCCTAGATCATCCCATTGAAATAGAAACCTAACTAGTCAACGGAGTTACATCTCGTGATTACTATTTCACATTCTGATCTTATACAAATTTATTGCATAGGATACCCTCACTTGCATGTTGCCAATACGAACGTGTTGCATCATTGCAATTGTATTAAAAACAAAGTGGGTTGTACCCATAGTGTCACCAGGATAAGGTACCCAGTCTTATCCCTATACTATAGATCCTTTAGATTGTATCTTGAACATTGATCCATGTATGTTTCCACATATAGTTCAAGACTCAAAAGACAACCTATGATGTTAATTTATTGGATTTAGGGTTATTAAGACAAAACAAGTACAACACAATCAATAACACTTATTGAAATAACATCGATAACACTTTATGATGACGATCAATTATTTACATTTACTATCTACGAGTTTCGAGGCATAAAACCCAACATTGATATGTATCGGTATCAATGCCAGCAGCAGAAATAGATGAGAGAACGGGTGGCTGAAAGAACGTGAACTCAAATAATCTTCCCACCTTACGACCCGTGCCAATTGTCTGGCCCATCCATGGATCCTAAACTTGACAACCATGAGGAGAAAAGAAAACAATTAGTCCTAGGACACACAATTGACCAACAGAAACAAGATTGAATGTCAAACTAGGGACATGGTAAGTATCGAAAAGGTTTATGGTTGGTGTACTAACAGTACTAATATGAGAAATATTCATGTGTACCATCAGCTGAATGAACTGGAGGAAGAGTTTTGATAGGGGTGCAGGAAGACAACAAAGTTATATCTAAAGTCATATGATTGCAACAAACTGAATCAAGGAGCCAAGATGTTCCTGGTGTGATAGCAAAAGCAGGCTAATTGGAAGATAACACCTGTTTGAGCAAATCTTGAAGATCACTGACCTGAAGACTCGGAGGAACAAAAGATGTCACATCAGAAGAGGTGGTGGCTGCAACAATAGATGGAGGACCAGTTTTGGAGGACTTTTTTGTCTTAACGGTGTAACCTAGATGGCGAGATGGTCGAGTAGGATAGTTGTCTAAAATATGATTACGCTTGTGGAAATATCTACACTCAATGGTTTTAATCTTTTCATTTCCCTCATTTTCTTTACGTATTTGAAAAATATGGTGTGATATGTATATATAAATTAAGTGGTTTCGAGGTAACTATAAATGAATAGGTATAAATCAGGAAAGAAAAGGTTTATATTCATTCGCTTATAATAACCCAATGTTTAATTTGATATAAGTATTAGCTTAATGTTTTATTTGATATAACTCTGATAATTGTAGATATCAATTGATTTTTTCCTCCAAATCAATATGTAAAAAGCTTGTATAGAACGATCGAGCCTCAGAACTTTTAATTTACACCATAATCTTGTTATTCTCTTACAATAGTATATTGAGTAATATTTAAGTGCATTTTGCACTTTTTTTTCTAACCACCTCAAATTACGTAGGAGAAACAAATAAAAAATATATATTAAAAATTAAAAATAAGAACAAAAATACTCATACTACTAAACTAGACCATAACAAATGGGTACTCATAGGTTGCATGAGTTACCTTTTTAATTAATATTAAAACTAATAAGTACTAGGAAAATAGGAGCGTTTGACAAAATTTAAGGTTTCATTATGAAAAATGACAAAATCGCCGAGGAATAAAATTTTTGGCAACTCACATGACATGCAGATGGCCACAAATTCCTAAATCCCTTATTTGCCCTTGTCTGGTTCATAATAATTGTTGTTGATGAAACTGTTGGGATTGATGCCCTAAATCTCCTAGGGTCCTATAGTTTGTAAACATTTTTTAACAAACTCATTATGTATTTAATAAGATATATGATATTTTATTCATTATCTATAAAATATATGATATTTTAGTTTCATTAACCACAAACCAATAAACTAACATCTAAGGTTATCTTAGTAACTTAAACATGTATGTAGAGACACACGGGTGGATCATTTTTAAGTGATAACCTAAATGGTTTGTAGTAGATGGATAAGGCTGGGTACCTTATCCTGGTGACACTACGAGTATGACTCGCTTTGTAGGTGTTACAATTGCTGTAAAGTGCTACAAATGATCTGAGCTTGATCGTTCATGTATAGACATGCGAACAGGGATATTCTATACAAAGGAGTTTGTATAAAATCGGACCACGAAATGTTTAATCTCATTATATAACACCGTTCATAATAGAGACTTACATTTCACTAGGATGACCATAGGTAACATGACCTGAATCCTGAGTGAGTTTTGCACTCCTGCCTATGAGGGCAGTCCTTTGATTTGTATGGGGTGAGAGTGGTCAGATTATCGACTCAACAAGCCTACCATTTTGGGGATTCATCTGATTAGAGAGCTGAGAACACATCTATACAGAGATGGAATTCACTCATTCTCTGAGGTAGGGGTAAATAGATAAATTGCTCCTTTAAGGACTGATTCTGGGTCTTGAACAATGTGGCATCACACCCTCTTCTGGCCCGAGAGGGAATTAGTCATAGTTGGACTATGATCTATTGTTCATTAGAGGGATCAGTGGTACTTAAGAAGTTAGAGGTAACTACAAGGGCAAAACGATAATTTGGCCTAGCTGTATTTACGAGCAATTTGTGAAGGATTATCGTACTATTGATTGGTTATATCTAATGGACATAGAAATATATCTGTAGTGCGAAAAGTGTAGTTGTCGGTCATCAGTGGAGTGCCCAACAGTTAATGGATGATAAATAATATAATTAAAGAGTTTAATTAATTATTCATGTACCTTTGGAGCTCCAAGCTATAGGACCATGAGGTCCCCTTAGTAGCTCAATAGGATTTAGTTGAGAATCAATCTTTTTTTATTAATTTGAATTGTCTAAATTAATAGAGGGATTTAATTATATTTAATTATATATGATATAATTAAGTTGTTTCAATTATATGTGATATAATTGTCATAATGTATTGATACATTATAGCTTAATGGGAGGAAATGAATATTTTAATGAGATTCAATTATAGTTTCTGTGAATTGGATTCGTAATTGTTAAATTTAGTATAAATAAGATTTATATTAAATGTTATATAAAAGAGAAAAGAAACTATAGTTTATATTGTATGTGATACAATATTAAAACTATAGGTTATATGTTATATTTGATATAACATATAATTTAATGTATATATATAATATGGTAAGTTAGTTATCATATTTATATTTATATTTTTATTATTTTAATAATAAGGAAGGGAGTTATAACTCCTTTCCCATTCTTTTCTCTCCACACACGTAAGTAGGTGGTGGTTATTTTTAGCAAGTAGAAAAGAAAAAGTTTTTCCTTCTTCTAGTAACTTGTTAGTTAATCAAGATTGAGAAAGAAAAAAAAACTACAGAAGAGTTTTGTGTGTTTGAGTCTTTAGGACATTTCTCAATCCTTCCTCCTCTACATTAAGTTTTTCCCTTATAACCAAAGTAGTCATAGCCCACCACTCCTGGGTTTTCACCCTTAGAATACCAAAGTAACATTAATGGTAGTGTTCGGTTTTGTTCAAGGTTAATCTTGAAGAAAGTCTTCAAGGAGTTTGTGATCCGTTCAAGGGAAAACGTGAAGAAAGGTCTTCAAATATGAGGTTTCTTGAAACGTTTTCTAAAGCATGTTGTAATTTATAATTAAATGCATATCTTGTTTATTGTTTACTGTAAACATTATATTCAATAAAAATGGAATTTGGTCGATCCGCTTCCGCTCAAGGTTCGCTCCCCTTTAGAGTTCCTTTAATTGGTATCAAAGCCAGGTTGTAGGTTTCTGGTTCCAAATTCCATTCTTTTATTGAATTGTTTACAGTATTTATAGGTTTTATAATCTGCATTCTGTTTATGTGATGAATGGTTGTGGATTTTTTTATGGATCTTTTGGGATAGAACACTCTATTTAAGGCTTTCTTTATTTAAAAATTTTGGTTTGTAAAGGCCCCTACGTTTTTGGGCATTAATCTTGCAATTGAGTCTATAATTTGTAAGTTTGAGTCACTTGTGTTGTTCCCAGGAAGCTTCAAAGAAGAGTTGCAGAGCACATATTCGATGGAGAAGTCAAAACATATATTCGATATTGTGTAGCTCTTGTTATACGATCATGTAGCTTTTACTACATGGTCGTGTAGCATTTGCTAAACGACCGTGTAGCTAATGCTACACAATCGTGTAAAGTTTGCTACACGATCGTGTAGCATTTGCTACAAGATTGCATAGATGCTTATCACATAGTTGCTTACTGTGGGCATAGTCAGTAGGTATCGATCTAACTCAGGCCAAGGTTACTGGACCGCAGTGAAAAACATCCTCAAGTATCTTCGGAGAACGAGGGACTACATGCTCATGTATGGATCTAGGGATTTGTTTCTTACTGGATACACAAATTTTGACTTTCAGGCTGATAGAGACTCTTACAAGTCCATTTTAAGGTCAGTTTTTACTCTTAACGGAAGAGTTGTAGTGTGGCAAAACACTAAGAAGGGGTGCATCGCCGACTCCACTATTGAGGCGGAGTACGTAGCGATTGCAAAGCTGCTAAGAAGGTTGTTTGGCTCAGGAAGTTTTTGACAGAACTGGAAGTTGTTCCAGATATGCTAGGCCCATTACCCTCTATTGTGATAATAGCGGGGCAATGGCAAACTCCAAAGAGCCTAGGAGTCATAGGCACCACAAACACATAGAGCAGAAGTATCATCTGATCCACGAGATAGTACATCGAGGGGACGTGATCATCACGAAGATCGCTTTGGAGCACAATGTTGCTAACCCGTTTACGAAGGCTCTCATGACTACAGTGTTAGAGGGTCACCTTCAGAGCATGGGTTTACAGGATCACCCGCAGCTGGACTAGGGCAAGTGGGAGATTTTCTTGTACTAGGCTTTTGTGAACCCCGAATCTTAATTTCTCTACTTGAGTATGTTCCCTATTGAGATTAGTGTGCTGAGTAGGTTGATGTGAAAACTAGTGTGGAATGGTAGAGAAAAGAATGGAAATTAGAAGAAAAGAGAAAATTTGGAAGGTTGACTTTTGGGGAAATTTTGGAAAAAATTTGGCTAAGTGTAGAAATTGGTGGGTAGATGCATTTGATGCGTTGGATGCATTGGATGATGGATACGTTGGATGCATTGGATGCATTGGATGCATTGGTGAAGGAAAGAAAATGGAAGTGAGGCATTGGGATGGCAGGAGGGCTGGAGGGTGGCATGCGTCGAGCAGCCTCGGCCAGCGCCCAGGCCATGCATTGAGTAGCCCCGGCCGGATGCATGTGTCTAGTGGATACGCTCATGCGTTGAGCGAACTGCCGAGCGGCCACGCCCATGCGGTGAGCACCCTGTCAAGCAGCCATGCCGTGCGTCGAAGTGCCCTACCATGTAGCCAAGCGCGCAGCCCATACCATGCACCCATGCGAGCAAGCGAGTGATGGCCAACACACGTCGCATGCCCATGTGTCGAAGTGGCACGCCCATGTGCCTAAGCACCCGGCCAAGCATCAAGGCGCCGTGTGCAGCCCATGCGACCAAGCACGCCCATGTGTCGAGTGGCCAACCTATGCAGCACACCTATGCGTTGGTGGCCAGCACCATGCGCCCATGCCAAGCAAGCCGTGCGAGTGAGCCATGTGTCAAGAATGGACGGTCATCCTATGCGTTGGTGATGGTTAGCTCCTTGCAATGACTAGCAGTTGGTGTTGGGATTGTTTTATCCACAGTAAGGGTTATTCTCGACTAAGAAATAATTTTACTATTTTATGGTTAAAACAACTTTATATGTTTTATGCTTGGAAAATGTTTATACTGCAGTACAAGTACTGTAAAAGCTTATATTTTAGTTAAATCTTTATTGAGATTTTGTATGAGAATTAATTACCTTTATTAAGTCACTCACTGGGCGCAAGCTCACCCTGTTTTCAAATGTTTTTTTTTTCCCCCCACAGGTAGCGGTCAAATCCTCTGAAGATAGCTCTGCATCTGCTCTGCCACTAAAGGATCAAAAGATTTGTAACCCATCTGTTAGATGGTTACTGTTAATATTGTACACATGTTACTGTTGTTCATATAGGGACTAGGGTTTTTGGGTTTTGGGACTTGTAAATCTAATGTTGTAATGACTCTAAATATGTTATGTTTCTAATTTAATAAATTTTGGCCAAAAGATATTCCGTTGTACTTAAGTTATATTTTGGTATCAGAGTTATTCCATAAGAGTTATTAGGCAGTAAGTGTCAGCCACAGGGATGATAACTGCTGCAGTCACGCCTTTCTCTAGGCTAAGAGGGTGGTCTGGGGCGGGGTGTGATAGCTTGATATCAGAGCATAAGTTTCTGGGACAATTAAGGAATTAGTTTATACCAACTTAGTATCAAAGTATAAGTTTCGGGGAAGGTTAAAGAGTTAGCTGATTCTAGCTTGGTATCAGAGCAAAGGTATACGTAAACTTGGGAAAGGTTTGAACTAGCTTAGTATTAAAGCATAAGGTATTGGGTGAAAGAGAGAGTTCATGCATTAGATTAAGTCCCATAGATAAGTCCCTAACACGTGTACCTAATAATTAGGCAAACATGCTGAGGAGAAGTGGCAAGTGGAGCAAGCAAACTGAGGAGAGGAATGTTGACCCTACCAGCGGAGGTCCTGAAGTTAGACGGGACCCAGATCCGAAGGGGAAAAGAGTTAGAGACTCAGTAGAGCAGGAAGCAACTTCTGCAAACGAATCCAGTACACCAAGGGTAGATGTAAAACTCCAGATGGAGGATCGAGTGTTTGATAGAATCACTTAAAGATTGGCGGCGAGTGTAGGATCGATTCAAAATGATCCAGAAAAGAAATTCGGCGTCGAAAAGCTGAAAGATTTAGGAGCCATGACGTTCAATGGAGCAACAGATCCAGTAGATGCAGAGATCTGGTTGGACTTGATTGAGAAGTGTTTTAAGGTTATGAGATACTCTGAGGACCGTAAGGTCGAGTTAGCGGCATTCTTGCTGCAGAAAGGGGCTGAAAAGTGGTGGAAAGTAATAGAGGCTAGAAGGGGTATTTCGGAAACTATGAATTGGTCTGAGTTCAGACAAGTATTTGAGGATAAATACTACTCTAGTTCTTTTAAAGAAGCGAAAAGGAAAGAATTCCTTAGGCTAACTCAGGGAGTAATGCAGTTATTGAGTATGAACAAAGATTTATTGAGTTATCTCAGTATGCCCTTCCGATCATCACGGAAGAAAATGAGAGGTGTAGGAGATTTGAGAATGGCCTAAGAAGAAAGATACATACATCTGTTACCTCTACATCTAATTGGGTGAATTTCACTCAGTTAGTTGAGACCGCTATTCGAGTAGAGCAGAGTGTAGCAAGGGAAGATGTACTCCAGCCAGGTGAAGGACAGTTTAGAATGCCTGGAGAAATGAAAAGTAAGAGATTTAGACCCCTGTTCTCTGGACAGTCAGGTATAAGGAGCTTTGGAGGCATGAGCCAACAAAGTTCAAGTCAAAAGAGGTCAAGACCTGCAGCTGGACTGAGTGATAGATCGGTATCAGGTCGCGCTAGCGAGTCAGTAGCTAGTACAGGGAGGAAACCACTTTATGTAAACTGTGGTAGACCTCATATAGGAATATGTTATGGTAATAGGAATGTGTGCTTCCAGTGCGGACAAGTGGGGCATTTCAGGAGAGATTGTTCTCAGCTAGGTCACGGAGCACATAATGAGCAAGGAGGAGTTACTCAGATTGTAAACCAACCTAGAACGACCGGAACTAGAGGTGAGGGATCCGATGTAGCTAAGCAGAAAGGGGTAGCTGGACGACCTCAACAGCAACAGCAGCAGCAGCAGTGTAGAATATACGCTATGACACACCAGGAAACGGAAGAGGCTTCAGATGTCGTAACTAGTATGATAACTTTATGTAATCAATCCGCTTATGCATTATTTGATCCTGGTGCTATGCACTCATTCATATCTAGCATGTATGCATTACATATAGATAGAGTGCCAGAGCGTATGAATGAGGATTTGTTTATCTCTACGCCTGTAGGAGATACTTTAGTTGTACATGAGTATTACAAGAATTGTGAAGTAATTCTTGGAAATCAGAGTTTTTGGGTTGACTTGATTCCATTAGAATTACTAGAGTTTGATGTTATCTTAGGTATGGATTTCTTAAGTAAACACTATGCCACTATGGATTATTTTAAGAAAGAAATAGTGTTTAGGAAACCAGGTGAAAAAGAAAAAACCCTAATGGGAAGTAAAAGAATACTTCCAGCAAGTTTAATATCAACAGTGAAGGCTAGAAAGCTGTTGAGTAAAGGATGTGAAGCCTATTTAGCCTATGTAGCAGTTTCAAAGGATAAGAAACTGAAACCTGAGGATGTACCTATGGTACAATAATTCTTAGATGTATTCCCTGAAGAGTTATCAGGCTTACCACCTGACAGGGAAAAAGAGTTCACTATTGAGTTAGTTCCGGGTATAACACCTATATCCCAGGCACCATATAGGATGGCACCAACGGAATTGAAAGAGTTAAAAGTTCAGTTACATGAACTTGTGGATAAGGGGTACATTAGACCCAATGTGTCGCCTTGGGGAGCGCCAGTCTTGTTTGTTAAGAAGAAAGACGATACTATTAGATTATGCATAGAATATAGACAATTGAATAAGGTGACCATTAAGAATAAGTACCCACTGCCTCGTATAGATGATCTTTTCGATCAGTTAAAGGGAGCCACGGTGTTCTCTAAGATAGATTTGAGATCAGGTTATCACCAGTTGAAGGTGAAAGGCATAGATGTTCCAAAGACTACATTCAGAACTAGATATGGACATTTTGAGTTCCTAGTAATCCCGTTTGGATTGACAAATACTCCTGCGATATTTATGGACTTGATGAATAGGATATTTCATTCTTATCTGGATCAGTTTGTGATTCTTATCTGGATCAGTTTGTGATAGTGTTCATAGACTACATACTAGTGTATTCTAGTAATGCGGAGAAACACAAAGAACATTTGAGGATGGTGTTATAAATTGTAAGGGAAAAGGAGTTATATGCCAAATTTAGTAAATGCGATTTTTGGTTAAATCAAGTCGTATTCCTTGGGCATATAGTTTCAGCTGATGGGGTTAGCGTTGATTCCCAAAAGATAGAAGCAATAGTTAATTGGGAACGACCCCTGAATGTAACCGAAGTACGCAGTTTTCTGGGTTTAGCAGGTTATTATAGGAGATTTGTGGAGGGCTTTTCTAAGATAGCTCTTCCATTTACAAACCTAACCAGAAAAGATGCGAAGTTTGAGTGGTCGCCAGAATGCGAGCATAGTTTTCAAGTATTGAAACAGAGGTTGGTGTCAGCACCAGTATTTACTCTACCTACACCAGGTAAGAAGTTTGAGGTTTATTGTGATGCATCTCGACAAGGGTTAGGATGTGTGCTGATGCAGGAGGGAAAGGTAGTAGCTTATGCTTCTCGACAGTTAAAGAAGAATGAATGTAACTACCCTACACATGATTTGGAGTTAGCGGCAGTTGTGTTAGCTCTAAAGTTGTGGAGACATTACCTGTTTGGTAAGCAGTGTCATATATTCACAGATCATAAAAGTCTAAAGAATATCTTTGATCAGAAGGAACTAAACTTGAGACAGAGAAGATGACTCAAATTGATCAAAGACTATGACTGTACCATTGACTATCACCTAGGTAAAGCAAATGTAGTAGTTGATGCTTTAAGTCGAAAAACTAGATCAGCTAGTGCTAGTATCAATTCAGTGAAGGGTACACTGATTTATGAGTTGTATAATGCTAGGGCAGCATTATCAATCAGTAAAAAAGGAGGGTTACTAGCTTCATTTCAAGTGCGTCTTACGCTCGTAGAAGATATTCTACATAAGCAGTTAAAGGAATCCGATCTTCAAAAGTTAGCTGAAGAAGTAGATAAAGGATTGAGGACAGACTACCAATTAAGAGCTGACAAAGTGCTATTGAAAGAAGGTAGTATATGCATACCTAAGGACTTATCACTTAAACAAGCTATTCTAGAAGAAGCACATAGTTCAGCCTATGCTATGCATCCGGGCAGTATGAAGATGACAGAACATTAAAGAGATCGTATTGGTGGCCTGGTATGAAAAGAGAGATAGCGGAGTATGTTGACATGTGTCTATTAGGTCAACAAGTTAAACTAGACAGACAGAGGCCAATAGGATTACTTAATCCACTCCCAGTACTAGAGTGGAAATGAGAGCATATCACGATGGATTTTCTGTTTGGATTACCTAAGACACCAGCGAGCTATGATGGTGTATGAGTAATTGGGATAGATTGACGAAGGCAACTAAGTTTTTATCTGTTAAAGTTACTTATACCCTAGACTAATAAGCCAAGTTGTATGTTGATCGAGTTGTGAGTCAATTTGGAGTTCCAGTTTCAATTGTATTAGATCGAGACTCCAGATTTACATCAAAGTTTTGGCCTAGTTTGCAGAAAGCTATGGGAACCAAATTATATTTAAGTACTGCTTTTCATCCACAGACGGATGGTCAGTCTGAGCGGACCATCCAGACATTAGAAGACATGCTAAGAGTATGTATATTGCAATTTAAGGGCAGTTGGGATACGCATCTGTCGTTAATCGAATTTGCGTATAACAACAGTTATCATTCGAGTATCGGGATGGCACCATATGAGGCACTATATGGTAGGCCATGTAGGACTCCGATATGCTGGAATGAAGTGGATGAAAGAAAATTACTAAGTCTAGAACTTATGCAACAGACATTAGACAGCGTTAAGATTATAAGAGATAATCTTAAGACAGCCCGAGATAGGAAAAAGAGTTACGCCGATAAGCAGAGAAGAGAATTAGAGTTTGAAGTTGGTGATAAAGTATTTCTGAAGTTATCTCCGTGGAAAGGAATACTCAAATTCGGTAGGAAAGGGAAACTAAGCCCAAGATATATTGGACCTTACAAGATAATAGAAAGAGTTGGCCCAATGGCATATCGATTGGATTTACCTCTAGAATTATCTCGTATTCATGATGTGTTTCATATGGCAATGCTTAAAAAGTATGTGCCAAATCCTACCCATGTGTTGCTTGAGCAACCGGTTCAGTTGAAAGAAAATTTATCTTATGAAGAGGAACCAGTGGAGATTCTTGACAGAAAAGAACAAGTTTTAAGGAACAAGACAATCCCATTGGTAAAGGTACTATGGCGAAACCATAGCACGGAAGAAGCAACATAGGAAGCCGAAGAGCAAATCAGAAACAAATACCCGCAGTTGTTTAGTTAACAGACTTGTAACGAAATTTCGAGGACGAAATTTTTATAAGGGGGAGTTAAATGTGAACCCCGAATCCTAATTTCTCTACTTGAGTATGTTCCCTATTGAGATTAGTGTGATGAGTAGGTTGATGTGGAAACTAGTGTGGAATGGTAGAGAAAAGAATGGAAATTAGAAGAAAAGAGGAAATTTGGAAGGTTCACTTTTAGGGAAATTTTGGAAAAAATTTGACTAAGTGTAGAAATTGGTGGGTGGATGTGTTGATGTGTTGGATGATGGATGCGTTGGATGTGTTGGATGTGTTGGATGATGGATGTGTTGGATGCATTGGATGCATTGGATGATGGATACGTTAGATGCGTTGGATGCATTGGTGAAGGAAGGAAAATAGAAGTGAGGCATTGGGATGGCACAAGGGCTGGAGGGTGGCATGCGTCGAGCAGCCTTGGCCAGTGCCCAGGCCATGTGTCGAGCAGCCTCGGCTAGCGCCCAGGCCATGCGTCGAGTAGCCCTGATCGAACACATGTGTCAAATGGATTCGCCCGTGCGTTAAGCGCATTGTCGAGTGGCCACGCCCATGCGTTGAGCACACTGCCGAGTGGCCATGCCCATGTGGTGAGCACCCTGCCGAGCAGCCATGTTGTGCATCGAGGTGCCCTGCCATGCAGAGAAGCGTGCAGCCTATGCCATATGCCCATGTGAAGTAGCAAGCGATGGCCAACACACACCGCACGCCCATGTGAGGGAGCGAGCGATGGCCAACACGCCGCACGCCCATGCGCCTAAGCACCCGGCCAAGCATTAAGGCACCACACGCAGCCCATGCGGCCAAGCACGCCCATGCGTCGAGCGGTCAGCCCATGCAGCACGTTTATGCATTGATGGCCAGCACTATGCGCCCATGCCAAGCACGCCGTGCAAGTGAGCCATGCGTCAAGAATGGACGGTCACCCAATGCGTTGGTGATGGTTAGCTCCTTGCGATGGCTAAGTTGAATTGTCATAATAGTGAATTGGCTTATTATGCGTTGAGTAGAGGCTATGTGTTGCTTATGGACTAGGCGTTGAGCAACCAAGAGTTGGACGCATACAAGGATGAAATCATCAGGATAACATCATCAAAACCATGTGTCTTTTTGGGAGGAAAGCCTTAAGCCTTAAGAATTTGAGGTGGTGCCATTCGATTGGAGGTCATGCGTTGGCAAGGTGGGAAGAAGTCACTTAACTTGTGATGATCATAGCATTGCGTTGATGAAGTGATAATGAGACACTTGGCCATGTAGCCAAGTAGGTGGTGTCAAATTCGGAGAAGGTTTGGACACCTATAAATAGATCCAAGAGACTTCATTTTTAGTTCAAAATTCAGAAATACCGTAAAAAGAGTGGGAAAGTTGAGCAAACCTTACGTTGGAGCCAAATTCATGCGTTAGACATAGAGGACACATCAACTTGGGATGAGGAGTTCTCCCAATTTACTCGTGAGTTTGGAGTGATTCCAAAGCCACCTGAAAGCTCTGAAAGTCTAGTTTTCAGGTAGGGCTACCAGAAGAAAAGCTCGAAGGGATTGCGTTGGAAATTGAAAATAAGACAGAAGGGTCAAGCTATTGGATCAGTCTGGGCCAGTCTTGAAGATTTTGTGATTCCAACCAAACCACGAGGAGTTCTAAGCTCAAAGTTTAGGGTAAGTTTTCTGAGACATTTTAAAACATGTTTGTAGAAGGAAGTATCTCAAAATAAAATTTATAACTGTGAGTAATTTGAGCTGTAAATTGAATCTGAATTCTAGGGGTGAAAAGGAGCCCGAGGTAGAAAAGGGAGCTACTAGAGTGAAAAACTCCTAAGCAATCAAGGTGAGTGGCTAAAACGTTTTGACTAAAACATTTGCTTAAAATGTTTGATTACAACATGTTATAGAAAGCATGTTTTAAAGAAGATTATTCTCATGCCAGCTAGTTTTACAAGTGATTTCCAAGCAAGCCATGAGTTATGCTTTAAACACATGCATGTGTGAGAAATTGTTGAAAAGCGATTTATATGTATTAAATATACTCAGCATGCGTTAGTACCTTTAAAGCCATGTTTTTATATGTGTTATACTTTACATGCTTTAAAGACAAAAAGTCATTTATGACTAATTTTACTTAAAACGTGATACCGAAGGACATTTTGAGAAGGTATCCGCCCAACTAGATACTGAAGGACATTTAAGAAGGTATCTATTGGTACTGAAGGACGTTTGAGAAGGTACCAAAACAACCAGATACTGAAGGACATTTGAGAAGGTATTTGAACAGAAGTACCTAAGGTATGACGGTACTTAGTATGATCACGTGCACGTAGGTAATTAGAGTCAGAGATTGAGCAAAAGAGTTCTTTCTTGACTAGCAGTTGGTGTTGGGATTGTTTTATCTATAGTAAGGGTTATTCTCAACTGAGAAATAATTTTACTATTTTATGATTAAAACAACTTTATATGTTTTATGCTTGAAAAATGTTTATACTTCAGTATAAGTACTGTAGAAGCTTATATTTCAATTAAACTCTTTATTGAGATTTTGCATGAGAATCAATTACCTTTATTAAGTCACTCACTGGGCGCAAGCTCACCCCATTTTCAAATGTTTTCTTTCCCCCCTCCCCCCACAGGTAGCGGTCAAATCCTCTGAAGATAGCTCTGCATCTGCTCTACCACTAAAGGATCAAAAGATTTGTAACCTATCTGTTAGGTGGTTACTGTTAATATTGTACACATGTTACTGTTGTTCATATAGTGACTAGGGTTTGTGGATTTTGGGACTTGTAAATCTAATGTTGTAATGACTCTAAATATGTTATGTTTCTAATTTAATAAATTTTGGCCAAAAGATAATCCGCTGTACTTAAGTTATATTTTGGTATCAGAGTTATTCCGCAAGAGTTATTAGGCAGTAAGTGTCAGCCACAAGGTTGATAACTGCTGCAGTCACGCCCTTCTCTAGGCTAAGAGGGTGGTCTAGGGTGGGGTGTGACAACTTTTATGCCCTAGTTTATTATTTTGTACTAGATTTATGTACACCCCACTTCGCTTTAGGACAAGTGGGAGATTGTTGGGGTTAATGCCCTAAAGTATCGTGTCCTGTAGTTTGTAAACAATTTGTACGAACACTTGTGATGTATAATATATGATATTTTACTTCACATCTTGATTTTGCTCAGTTGTTTGTTTTATTTGCTTTACCACAAACCAATAAACAGAAAATCTCTGGTTATCAGTATGTAACTTAAGCATGTATGTGGTGGCATACAAGTGGATCATGTCTTAAGTGATAACCAAAATGGTCTGTAGTATATGGATATAGAAGGGAAACCTTATCCTGGTAACGCTACAAATGCGGCCCGCTTTGTGGAATGGTCACAAGTGTTATGACTTGTCACAGATGGTCTGATCCTGATCATTCGTGTAGGGGATATGCAAACGGGGTGTCTTATACAAAGAGTTTGTATAAGACCTGACCACGAAGTGTTAACGTCTCATTATATAACACCGTTCATGACAGAGACATCACGTCACTAGGATTACCATAGGTAACATGACCTCAATCCTGAGTGAGTTGACAACTCCTGCCATTGAGGGTGGTTCTTTGATTTGTATGGGTACGGGTGGCCAGGTCGCCGACTCAAACCTACTATTTTGGGGACTCGTCTTATTTGGGAGATGGGAACTCAGCTACACAAGATAGAATTCACTCCTTCCCCGAAGTAGGGCAAGTAGATTGATAGCTCCCTTAAGGGCTGATTCCAAGGCTTGAATGATGTGGCGCCACACACCTTGTCTTGGCCCGAGAGGTGTTCACACATAGTTGGACTATGTTGTATTTTTCATTAGAGGAATCAGTGGTACTTAAGGAGTGAGATGTAAATACAAGGGCAAAACGGTAAATTGGCCCAGTTGTACTTACGAGCATCTGTGAATGGTCATCGTACTCATGATTGGTTATATCCGATGGACACAAAAATATATCTGTGGTAAGAAGAATTCAGTTGTTGGTCTTAGTGGAATGCCTGGCAGTTAACGGATGGTGGATCTCGTGGTTAAAGAGTTTAGTCAACTGTTCACATACTGTTGGAGCTTCGAGCCACAGGTCCATAAGGTCCCTTAGATAGCTTGAATAAAGTTGAGAATCAGTTTTTAGGTTAGTTTGAAATGTTCAAATTGATAAAATGTAGTTCAATTATATTAGTTAATTATATGTGATATAATTGACTAAATGTATGATATACATTATTTTGGAGGAAATTAGATATAAATATGATTTATATCAAGTAGAGGAGAAATTACTATAGTAGATATATGATATCAAACTATAGGTTAAGAATATAATATGATTATATTCATTTGTTAATTAATTGGTTGGTTATGTGATAACTGGTCGGATATTTCTCTTGGATCGTGCGTTAGTGGGAAAATCATTTTCGGTTATTGTAACTAAAGAATAAAATGAAAATTGGTTTCATTTTGAAAAAAGTTCAAAAAAATCGTTCAAGGTGTGAAAACGTATTGATCACTTAACTGAGAGCCTATACGATAGCGCCTTATCGCCTAAACGATCGCTCAGTTTTCCTAAACGATCGCTTAGTGCGTCGAGTTTTCTAAACGAACGCTTCCTAATTACTAGAAGATCGCTTAGTAAAACCTATACGATCATGTACCTTTCTCTAAGCGACAAGCACCCGTTATACGATAGCTCTCTCCCACTTGATTGTCATTCTACATGATCATCCCTTTCCTTCTTCCTCTACCAATTCCATCAAAGATAACTCTTTAGATTCTCACTCCGAGAATACCAAGGGCTCTAAGTGGTGGTGTCGCCCCGATCTTGCTTATTCGTGTGCTGCCGTTCGTGTAGACGATCGTGCTACTGGTAGTCGACTGTTCGCTGGGCGATAAAGACCATAGAGGGTTTTCTTCCACTTGATTGAGTTCGTGTGAAGACAGTCTTCAAATGGTACGTATACTCAATCTATTATTTTTTATTTGTCAAAGCATGCCTATAATTAGTGTTAAATTGCATACCTATTTGTTAGAATGTGTGTGTGGTAATTCGGTCACAATGAAATAGGAAAGATCCGAACACGCTCATGGATACTCTTGTTTAAGAGTTTCTTTAATGTATGCATACATTATAGCATATCCATGCATCATTTATATTATAATTGTTATATATATATGGTTGAATGAATGTATGGAATGTATGCCATAGCATGATTCATTACTTAGTTATATAATTGTTATATATTAGTAATGAATGAATACTGCATGAAGCATGACATTACCTTAGGTTAATTTATAAATGTTATAATTAACTAAAGTATGTCAAGCATGCAATGATTGTTTTTAATTGTTATAACTAAATAAAATTAGAATTAAAATCAATAATAAAGAGTTGCATGCAAACCTTAGGCTATAATCATTTTTTAAAATTGTTTCAAAATATGATTGAGATAGACCTAAGATCACATTTCTAATTAGATTAAAAATCTAAGTTTATCTTTTAATCGGTTTAATAGGATCAAATTGATTCTTAATAAAATATTAAGTATGTAAAAAATGTATCTATAAGAGACCTTTTGTCTAATGTGGGTTTTGGCTAGGCTGGGGTACTTAAGTCGATGGAAACGTCACACCCCTACCTGGGAACCTACCTGGAAAGGTGAATTAGATAGATTTGTTACACACAAGCAAAGTTGACCAAAGTCTATTAAAGAGTTAAATGAGACTTTAATCAAAATTGTTTAATCATCAAAGACAAAGTAGTTTTTTTAGCAAATTAAACAAACACTTAGATAAAATCAGTAGACGGATTTTTCCTAAGTTAACTAAACCTAGGTTGAACACTCAATGGGAGGAAAATGTGATATATGATACTTCATTTTAGCCTCTACACGTTTCTCCCTAAAAGTTCATACCGTGAGATCTACTCTCGACCTCGAGGCACCACGGGTGTCCCCCTATGGGTGGCATTTGGGCAGATCAATAACAAGGTGAATGGAGAGAGTTTTATAGTAAGTGAGAATGGGATGTGTGACAGCACATCCCTCGGTCTCTCTCATTAGGTTAAATAAAGTTTCATGCATTGCCTCGAGGCATCGTGTGTGTCCCCCTAAAGGATGGTTGTATTGCATGATGATTTATTTGATCTCTAGAAATGGATAGGGTTGCTTTAGTTTCATGTCCCAATCAATTTTTTCTCTACAGTTGGTTCATCGGTGCAGAACTCTAGAACCTAAAATGAGGGGATTACACTTACATAGAATTGTTAAGGATGTTAACAAAATCTGAACCGAACAATGGTGACTATTAGTTACAGTGACAAGGAGTTGTTTTTGTCTAATTGTTGAGAATGTCTCATTTCAGTGAAAGAGCACTTGATCACCCTACAGTGACTTTTAACATGCCTCACTGAAACATCATTGCAAAATAGATGTCACTTAGGGTACACTAGACTATTTTACTAAAAACTGATTAGTTTTCTTAAGTGCTTTATTGCAAGTAGACTAAAATAGTTTGTTCTTTTTCAGCAAATTCATTAAAATGGCTACCGCTACTTTAAGTTTACTTGCCGCCAATAAGTTAACGGGAAAAAACTATGCTAGTTAGAAGAACACAATCAATACTATTCTGGTCATCGATGATCTTCGATTTGTCCTAATGGAGGATCCCATTCCAGCTGTCAATGCTCCTCGAAATGTTCGGGAAGCATATGAGCGTTAGACATGGGCAAACGAAAAGGCCTGCGCGTATATCTTGGCAAGCCTTAATGAAGTCTTGGGAAAAAATCATGAGCCCATGCTCACAGTTCGTGAGATCATGGAGTCCCTGAGGGGAATGTTCAGACAACCGTTTGCACAGCTCAAGCATGACAATCTCAAATATATCTTCAACGCCCGTATGCAAGAAGGGGCATCTGTTCGAGAACACGTTCTCAACATGATGATCCACTTCAACGTGACGGAGATGAACGGGTCAAACATCGATGAAGCCAGTTAGGTTAGCATAATACTGGAATCTTTCCCTAAAAGTTTCTTGCATTTCCATAGCAATGCTGTTTTGAACAGAATTGACTACAATCTGACCACCCTGCTCAACGAGCTACAGACCTTTTAATCCTTGTTGAAAAGCAAGGAGAAGAAAGGTGAAGCAAATATTACTTCATCTTCTAAAAAGTTCAACAAAGGTTCGACCTCTGGAACTGAGTTTGTACCTTCTTCCTCTGGCACCAAAAAGTGGAAGAAGAAGAAGGGTAGAAAGGGGAAGGCTAACCCTGTAGTTGCTGCGAATAGGGGTAGACAGCTCATCAAGGCTGACAAAGGAAAATGATTCCACTGTAACCAAGATGGGCATTGGAAGAGGAACTGCCCTAAATAGTTGACAGAAAAGAAAAAGGCCAAATAAGGTAAATATGATTGGCTTGTATTAGAAACTTGTTTAATGGAGAATGATGATTCTACTTAGATTATTGACTCTAGGGCCACTAACCATGTTTGTTCTTCATTTCAAGAAATTAGTTCCTGGCAGCAACTAGATGCTAGTGAGATGACGATGCGAGTTGGAACTAGACACGTCGTCTCGGTTGTGGCAGAGGGAGGTCTCCGGTTGACTTTACAGAACAGAAATCTTATTTTAAAAGATGTATCTGTTGTTCCTGATTTAAAAAGAAATTTAGTTTTTGTAAAGTATTTGCTAGAACAATTTTATAATATCAACTTTCTTTCTAATAAAGTGTTTATTACTAAGAATGGTGTTGATATTTGTTTTGCAAAACTAGAAAATAATTTGTATGTGCTATGATCGTTAGCGATTAACGCCCTCCATAACACTGAGTTGTTTAAATTGTTGTTACTCAACATAAAAGACTTAAAATTTCTTCTAAGGAAAATGCCCAGCTTTAGCACCTAAGATTAGGACACATCAATCTTAATAAGATTGAGAGGTTGGTGAAGAATGAACTTCTAAGCGAGTTAGAAAAAAATTCTTTACCTGTATGTGAGTCATGCCTTGAAAGCAAGATGACTAAGAGACCTTTTACTGGAAAAGGTCATAGGGCTAAAGAACCTCTAGAGCTAATACATTCAGACCTTTGTGGTCCGAAAAATATTAAATCTAGGGGAGGTTATAAATATTTCATCACTTTTACTGATGATTATTCAAGATATAAGTACGTTTATTTAATGCAACATAAGTCTGAATCTTTTGAAAAGTTCAAAGAATTCAAGGCTGAAGTTGAAAATGCATTAAATAGAACGATTAAAACATTTCTATCTGATCAAGGTTGAGAGTTTATGGATTTAACTTTCTAGAACTATATGATAGAACATGGAATAGTATCCCAACTCTCAGCACCTGGTACACCTCAACAAAATGGTGTATCAGAAAGGAGAATCGAACCCTGTTGAACATGGTTCAGTCTATGATGAGTTACACTTCCTTACCTAACTCATTTTAGGGTTACACTTCCATGATGAGTTACACTTCCTGAACTGCATTCCTTCCATGAGTGTTGCCAGAACACCTTTGGAGTTATGGAATGGTCGTAAAGCTAGTTTACGTCATTTCAGAGCCTGGGGGCTCAGCATATATGCTTGAGGCTAATCTTAAGAAATTGGAACCATGTTCAAGATTATGCCTATTTGTAGGGTACCCCAAAGGAGCGAGAGGTGGTTACTTCTTTGATCCTAAAGAAAACAAAGTATTTGTATGACAAATGCTACTTTTCTTAAAGAAGACCACATAAGGGAGCACATACCCATAAGTAAGATTGTGTTGAATGAGGTTTCCAAAGGAACTACTAAATCTTCAACAAGAGTTGTTGAAGAACCTAGTACCTCAACAAGAGTTGTTGAAGTAGGTTCATCTAGTAGGTCAAATTCACCTCAAATGTTGAGGGAACCTTGACGTAGTCGGAGGGTTGCGAACCCACTTATTCTCTATATAGGTTTAACTGAAATCCTGGCTATGATAGCTAATGGCGAAATTGAGGATCCATTGTCTTACAAGAAGGAAATGGAGGATATTGACAAAGATGAATGAATCAAAGCGATAGATCTTGAAATGGAGTCTATATACTTCAATTCTGTATGGGATCTTGTAGATCAACTTGATGGGGTTAAACTTATAGGTTGTAAATGGATCTACAAGAGGAAATGGGGTGCTAATGGGAAGGTGCAAACCTTCAAGGCTAGACTGGTGGTAAAGGTTATACCCAGTTGAGGGAGTTGACTATGAGGAAACTTTCTCGCCTGTTGCCATGCTTAAGTCTATCCGAATTCTACTAACCATTGCCTCATATTATGACTATGAGATTTGGCAAATGGATGTCAAGACTGCTTTTCTG
Source organism: Benincasa hispida (assembly GCF_027475165.1). Taxonomy (NCBI): domain Eukaryota; kingdom Viridiplantae; phylum Streptophyta; class Magnoliopsida; order Cucurbitales; family Cucurbitaceae; genus Benincasa; species Benincasa hispida. The sequence goes on from NC_143482.1 coordinate 54,828,314, forward strand.
AGTGGCAATCTTAAGGAGCCCATTTACATGGTGCAGCCCGAGGGGATCATAACCCAAGATCAAGAGCAAAAGGTTTGTAAGCTTAATCGGTCCATTTATAGACTGAAGCAAGCTTCTCGATCTTGGAACATAAGGTTTGATATTGCAATCAAATCTTATGGCTTTGATCAAGACGTTGATGACCCTTGTGTCTACAAGAAGATCATCAACAGTTCAGTCGGTTTTCTAGTGTTGTATGTAGATGATATACTACTCATTGGGAATGATTTAGGTTTACTGACTGTAGTTAAGAATAGGTTATCGACCCAATTCCAAATGAAAGAGTTGGGAGAGGCTCAGTTGTTCTGGGTATTCAAATCTTTAAATATTGAAAGAACAAAATGCTAGCTCTGTCTCAAGCATCATATATTGACAAGATGCTTGTTAAATATTCGATGCAAAACTTCAAGAGAGGTTTATTGCCCTTTAGGCACGAAGTTACATTGTCTAAGAAATAGTGTCCTAAGACACCTCAAAAGGTTGAGGAGATGAGACGAATCCCCTATGCATTTGTTGTAGGTAGCTTGATGTATGCGATGTTATGTACTAGATTTGGCATCTGCTATATAGTAGGGATAGTCAGTAGATATCAATCTAATCCAGGATTAGATCACTGGACTACCGTAAAAAACATCCTCAAGTATCTACAGAGAACGAGGGACTACATGCTTGTGTATGGTTCTAAGGATTTGATCCTTACGGGATACATAGACTCTGGTTTTCAGACTGATAAGGATTCTAAGAAATCCACATCAGGATTAGTGTTCACTCTTAATGGAGGGGCAGTAGTATAGAGAAGCACCAAGCAATGGGTGCATCACTAACTCCACCATGGAGGCTAATTATGTAGTGGCTTGTGAAGCTGCTAAGAAAACCGTTTGGATCAGGAAATTCTTGACTGATCTGGAAGTTGTTCCAAACATGTCAAAATCCATCATACGTTATTGTGATAATAGTAGTGTTATGGCTAATTTCCGAGAGCCTAGGAGTCATAAGCGCGATAAGCATATAGAGCGGAAGTATCATCTCATTCGAGAGATTGTGCATTGAGAGGATGTGATTGTCATGTAGATGGCTTCAGAGCACAACGTTGCTGATTCATTTACAAAGTCCCTTGCGGCTATGGTGTTTGAAGGTCACCTGCAGAGTATAGGTCTATGGGACAAGCCACGTCTGGACAAGGGCAAGTGGGAGATTTGTACTGGGCGCGTGTTGTGCCCTAGTTTATTATTTGTGTACTTTGTATTTTGATTCTATTGTACACCCCACTAGCTTTAGGTCAAGTGGAAGATTGTTGGGGTTGATGCCCTAAATCTCGTAGGGTTCTATAGTTATAAACATTGTTGAACAAATTCATTATGTATTTAATAAAATATATGATATTTTATTTATTATCTATAAAATATATGATATTTTAGTTTCATTAACCATAAATCAATAAACTAATATCTAAGGTTATCTTTGTAACTTAAGCATGTATGTAGAGACATACGGGTGGATCATTTATAAGTGATAACCTAAATGGTCTGTAGTAGATGGATAAGGTTGGGTACCTTATCCTAGTGACACTACGAGTATGACCTGCTTTGTAAGTGTTACAATTGCTGTAAAGTGCTATAAATGATCTGATCCTGATCGTTCATGTATAGACATGCGAACAGGGATATTCTATACAAAGGAGTTTGTATAAAACCGGACCACGAAATGTTTAATCTCATTATATAACACCGTTCATAATAGAGACTTACATTTCACTAGGATGACCATAGGTAACATGACCTGAATCCTGAGTGAGTTTTGCACTCCTGCCTATGAGGGCGATCTTTTGATTTGTATAGGTGAGAGTGGCCAGATTTCCAACTCAACAAGCCTACCATTTTGGAGATTTGTTTGATTGGGGGAGCTGGGAACACAGCTACAGAAGATGGAATGCACTCATTCCCCGAGGCAGATGTAAGTAGATGAATTGCTCCCTTAAGGGCTGATTCCGAGTGTTGAACAATGTGGCGCCACACCTTCTCCTGGCCCAAGAGCGGTTTAGTCATAGTTGGACTATGATTTATTGTTCATTAACAAAATGGTAATTTGGCCTAGCTGTACTTACGAGCAATTTGTGAAGGGTCATCGTACTGTTGATTGGTTATATTCAATAGACATAGAAATATATTTATAGTGTGAAGAGTGCAGCTGTCGGTCTTTAGTGGAGTGTCTGATAATTAACGGATGGTGAGTAATGTAATTAAAGAGTTTAATTAATTATTCATGTACCGTTGGAGCTTCAAGCTACAGGTCCATGAGGTTCCCTCGATAGTTCGATAGGATTTAGTTGTGAATCAATTTTTTTATTAATTTGAATTGTTCAAATTAATAGAGGGATTTAATTATATATGATATAATTAAGTTGTTTCAATTATATGTGATATAATTGTCATAATGTATTTCATACATTATAACTTAATGGGAGGAAATGAATATTTGAATGAGATTCAAATATAATTTCTATTAATTGGATTCATAGTTGTTAAATTTAATATAAATAAGATTTATATTAAATGTCATATAAAAGAGAAAAGAAATTATAGTTTATATTGTATATGATACAATATTAAAACTATAGGTTATATGTTATATATATATATATATAATATGATAAGTTAGTTATCATATTTATATTTATATTATTATTATTTTAATAATAAGGAACAACTCCCTTCCCATTATTTTCTCTCCACTCACGTAAGTGGGTGGTGGTTATTTTTAGTAAGTAGAAAAGAAAAAGTTTTTGCTTCTTCTTGTAAGTTGTTGGTTAATCGAGATTGAGAAAGAAAAAAAACTACAGAAGAGTTCTGTGTGAAGAGAGTTCTTAATCCTTCCTCCTCTACATTAAGTTTTCTCTCATAACCAAAATAATCAAAGCCCACCACTCTTGGGTTCTCACCTGAGAATACCAAGGTAACGTTCATGGTAGTGTTTGATTTTTTTTTTTTTTTTTTCAGGTTAATCTTAAAGAATGTCTTCAAGGAGTTCGTAATCATTCGAGGAAAAATGTGAAGGAAGGTCTTCAAAGGTGAGATTTCTTGAAACCCTTTCTAAAACATGTTATAATTTATAATTAAATTTATATCTTGTTTATTGTTTACTGTAAACTTTGTATTCAATAAAAATGAAATTTGGTTGATCCATTTTTCGCAAAGTTCTCTCCCCTTTAGAGTACCTTTGAGTTATGTATCCAGTGTAATTGCTGATATTCCTTAAGAACAACTGCACTTCTAATTTTGCTCATGAGTTAATATAATCTCCATATTTTATTATTATTTTAGATTCTGTTTAACCACTTTTCGAATTAATCTCACCTTAATTAAATATACAGATTTTTCTACCTAATTTATATTTGAAATATCCATATAATATTAACTTTTATTTTGTCCATATATTTTATTAATATCTTTGAATGGTTTTTCATTACTTTATACGCATTCAATTTTATTCAATTTTTTAATTGTTTTTTCATAATTTTATACATATATTCTTAATAAATTAGCTGTATATTTTTCATATCCTTAATAAATTAGTTTTATATACTGTTTTTGCTATTATTTTAATGATTTGAAAAAAAGAAACATCACTTTGTAACATAGACTCCTCTTTGATGGTCGATGGGATGAGAACTCTCACTACCACATGTTCCATCAAATTCGTCATTTCAACCATTTGTGGAATTTATCCAAGGTAAAATTTTTTGAGTTAACTATATTTTGTTTGACTATATACAAGATATTTTGTGGTCGATGTCAGTTTTATTAGAGTCCCCCAATTTGATGAAACTACAAATATAGGGTTGAGTTATGTATGTACGTAAATGTTGATATTCCTCAAGAACAACTACCCTTCTAATTTTACTCACGTAGTTAACATAACCTCCATATTTTTTTAGATTATTTTTAACCACTTTTCGAATCAATCTCACCTTAATTAAATATCCAAAATTTTCTACCAAATTTATATTTTAAATATCCATATATTATTAAAATTTATTTTATCCATATATTTTATCAAATCTTTGAATGGTTTTTCATTATTTTATATGTATTCAATTTTATTCAAATCTTTAAAAAAAATTCATAAATTTATACGTACATTTTTAATAAATTAGTTGTATATTCTCTTATTTTTAATAAATTAGTTTTATATATTGTTTTTGCTATTATTTTAACTTGGAAAAAAGAAATATCACTTCGTAAATAAAATGACGATAACTTTTGTTACTCACACAAAGTGTTCATCGATTTAGGGTTTGTTGTAATTTATTTAACAAGCCACTGTTTTTGCTATGACTTTACAATAGATTAGACTCCTCTTTGATGGTCGATGGGATGAGAATTCTCACTACCATGATTTTCGAAATTTTGAGGCACATATTCCATCAAATTAATCGTTCCAACAATTTTTGGAATATATCCAAGGTAAACTTTTTCCTCCGATGAGTTAACTATATCTCGTTTGACAATGTACCGGATTGGCTTTGTTGATGATAAAGATATTTTGTGATTGATGTCAGTTTTATCAGAGTCCCCTCAAATTGATTTATGTGTAGTTGTTGACCATGTCTCATCGGTTACCCCAAACTTGAATAATGAGTTAGTAGACATTGATCATTCTTCCCACCTCTCGAGGGCAACACTAAAATCATTGATTTTCAAGATTTTGATTTCTTTCAATCTAATATTCCAATTAGAGTAGGTTTACTTTTTAAGCACAAGTTTGTATTGAAGAAAATAGTTTATTTGTTATACATGTGGATTAAACACTTTGTCAGAATGTATTGTTTAGTGTGTGATAGTTGTCTAGGTAGAGTATATTCGTTGTTTTCAAACGGTTTTGAAACTCTCACTTTTAAAATTTCTTGTGGGGATAGTTTTGACAATTGTTAATCATTATTTTCTAATTTTATAATCCATTTTACAAATTTTACAATTTTAAAAAGTTTTGCTATTTATCCAAATAAAAACTTAAATTTGGCTATTTATCTGGTCAGTTTCTAAATCCGACAATTGGGCTTCGGCCTTGGAAACCAAGCCCAAATCATAAGGCTCCGTTATTGGGGAAGTGGCTAATCCATTTCCATTTTGTCAGAGCAAGGCCCATATTATTCTACCAACAATTGGGCTTTCGTTTGAACCTTCCAAACCGTGGGCCATATTAACCGGCCCAACCCAATGGTTTCACCACATTAGAGGCCCAAAGCCCAAAGTGAGAGCTGTAATCTCTCTCCTAAACATTTTCTCTCTCCTAGTTCACCAAACTTTCGTTTATTTTCAAAGCTCAAAAGTAGAGATTTGAATTCAAATACAAATAGAGCTAAAAGTCAAAGAGTTTCTTCTATCCATCACTGAAAAGCCAACACAAACAGTTAGAAAAAGCAAAGCTGTCGTTGTTCCTATGATTGCGCCATGGATCCCTAAATCCATATTTTCTTCAACTTTACTTTAACAATTGTTCCATAACACTTCCCAAATCTTCCCCCTCTAATTCATCATATCATTATTCTTTTCCCCTCATCTTTTTACCCAAATTTGTAGAAATGGAAGGGTTTTGATTTACTATAGTTTGTTTGTTTTTTTCCTTTCTTCGTCAACGGAGTAAAAAATAGTAATTCAAACCTCCTAACTCGACCGAAGAAATGGTAGATATTGTTGGATTATGCTCATATTGGTATTAAACGTTTGAATATAGCTATTATGTTGCTAAAAAAATATTCCACTGAATTTTTTTAATACTATGATGGTATGAAAATTGTTTCAGATTAGTGGTGTGTTTGGTCTAACTTTTCAAGTGTTTAATTTTGAAAATAAGTCATTTAAAAAAAAATCAAAGTGTATTTTAAACTTTTTTTTTTCTCTAATTAGTCCAAATAGGTCCTAACTTTGTTCCTTGTTGTCATAGTAACGTGTTTAAAAATGATGTGGAGTAGAAGTATAGATTTTAGGGAAACACGTTTCGGCTCTAGTTTTTATTTGGTCCCTAGGTTTTAAAATATTACACATTTTGTTTTTAAGTTTTGAGTTTTGTTTCAATTTAGTTTCTTAAATTTCAAAATGTTATAATTTTACCTTCAAGATTTGAGTTTTATTTCAATTTGGTCTCTAGATTTCAAGATTTTACATTTTTAACCTTTTTTTTTTATTATTATTAAATACTCACTTTCAACCATTGACGTCAATTTCTATTAATTAATTAAAAATGATCATGAAGTGAAATTTTAAATTTAATTTTAAAAGTGATTAATTATAATTTATTGCAATGATTTTTAATATATTAACATAGATAACATTAAAGATGGAAGATGAATATTTAGTGAGTAATCAAAGTTAAAAGTATAAATCTTGAAATATAGGAATGAAATTGAAATAAAACTCAAATGTTAATAGTAAAATCGTAACATTTTGAAACATAGAGACTAAATTAAAACCAAACTTAAAATTTAAAGACTAAATGTATAATATTTTGAAATCTAAAGATTAAATAGAAACTAATCGAATTTCTCAATTGTTTAAATGTGAATGGAAGAAAAATGATTTTAGCATTGAAATTTTTCTCCAATTTAATGGGTTGATTGGATAATTTGAAAGGAGATAAAGGGTATTGTTGGTAATTTACTCAGTGCCTAAATCAACATCTTTAACTATCCATGAAAAAGCAAAAAGAGTGTTTACACTATAATTTTAATGACCACTAAAGGAAAAACAAAATGGCATCTTTTGACTATGGAAGATTCTTTATTTTCTCTTTTTCTTTTTCTTCTTTCTTCTTTTTATTTCTTAGTTTTATATACTAAATTTTATCGTCTTGGTAATTTATTTAGTAATGGGTTTGTTTGGTACTTAAAATGTGAAGTCCATAAAATTTAAGAAATTGGTTTGATATTTTCATTTAGTACAACAAAGAGTAATTAAAAAAAAAAATTTAAAAATTATATGCTAGTCGAGGGTGACCTTGCCAATCATGGTTGTCACGCACCATGATAGAAGAGTGCCCACGAGTGAAAATGGAGAACTATGGGCATTTGTCCCCAACTTGTCTTGAATGAAGTGAATTAATATAGTCCACTCAATGTTTGAATCTTCTACTATAATAGTCGAAATTCCAAATATTACAGGATAATTCAAATGGACAACGTTTTTAGGGTTAATAGTAAAGTGTGTAGTAACATTTTCTTAAGAATTGCAAACATAAAAAAATCTATTAGTGATGGACTTTATCATTCCTATAAGCGATATAATCTATCGTTGATAGATTTTGAAAGCTGGATCTAAATTTGACTATATCTGTAAATTCTTTTGCATTGTGTTATATCTGTTAATACTTTGAGTCTGATTACTATATCTGTAACCATTGACCCATTAATGCAACTCAGACTTAGCTAGAATGAAACCAACCACATTCTCTCTTCATTTATAACCCAAGTTGAAATAGTTAGTACAAGAAAAACAAATCACTATATCTACAAACTATAATAACCACTAATTATAATAACCAATTCAATACACTAAATAATCCATATATATTTAGAAAGTGGAATGTACGACAAAGAGGGAAGAGGAGCAAAAGGAGATAGAAAGAAGGTAAATATAAATTATTTTATTTTCATATATCACAAAAGTATTAAAAACAACAAAATATCATCTCGTCATAATAATAATCGAAAAATGCAATACCAGAGATCTTTTAAAACCATTTCTCAAAATTCATGGGACATAAAGACCAATAAATATAGTTTTCCTTAAAATATGTGTGTCAAATAGATTTTTTTTTTTTTTTTTTGTTAAATAGCAAAAATCCCCAAACTTTTAAATTTGCATTTAAAAGGTCTATGAATTTTCATTTTTATCTAGAAGTTCACTAAACTTAAAAATAGTTGATAAATCATTAAACTTTCAAATTCATACTTATTAGGTGAATGACATATTCAAAATTGTAAAAAGAAAAAAAGAAGAAGTAAATTAAACCGTCACATATTAAATATAAAATTGAATTGTATTCAAGACTCTAAAATTTTAATCAATGTCTAATGGATCTACTGTTTTTTCAAAAACAAAAAACATGTCAAAAACTTAGTTGACACAAAATAAAAATATCAATAATTTATTAGATGTATAATTAGAAGTCTAAGAACATATTAGTTTAAGATTATAAAACCAAATAAACACAAGGTTTAAATACTAATATGGTTATGTAATTTCACTTTGGTCACGGTATTTTTAAAATATTTATTTTGGTAATTTCACTTTCAATTTTAATTCATTTTAGCTATTATACTTCAAAATGTCAATTTTGTTCCATGTACTTCTAAAAGATGATCAATTTGATTCTTTCATTACATTTTTAACATACCAAAATAATCATTTTTATATTAAAAAAAAAATTACTAAAACAAAAATAAATTAAAAATATAAGGACCAAAATTAAATATTTTAAAATTTGAACGTCCAAAACGAATATTTTGAAAGAAAAAAAATGATTGATGTTTGTTGTTTTTAGCGGATATCATATTATTATTGGGTGTGGCTATGGTAGTGTTTGTTGTTTTAGGCGAAAAAATTAGGTGCGCCTATAATGGCGGACATTCAAGTGCATTGCACATGCAGCGTGCACTATATTTTCCATTACCATTATGTTTTCCTCTGCCCCACACTCTTTCTTCTTCTTCTTCTTCTTCTTCTTCTTCATCTTCTTCTTCTTCTTCTTCTTCTAATTCCCTCAATCCACGCATAATTCATCGCCTCCATAACACCCAACAAACCCAAATTCCCATATCAATCCCTTTTTCTTTTATATAAATTCATCCCATAACAAGCCTTCCATTTCCATACCTTTTTCCTCTCTCTCTCTCGCAGCCATGGCAGCAGCTTCCACTACTTTCAACCTTCTCTCCTTCTTCTTCTTCTTCATACTCCTCCTCTCTTCTGTCCAAATCGAAGCCAGAGTCAACAAATTCTTCAGTAAATTCATCAACACTGATCGCGAGGTTGTTCCTACTAAGCTTCCTCCCGCACCGGTCTCTGCTCCGCCGGAAATATCTCCATCTCTGGCACCGACGCCGGCTCCCGCGCCGTTTTTCGACGAATCGCAGAATGCTTACGGTCTATACGGCCGTGATGCCGACGCTGATGAAAATACTCGGACGATTACCGACGTGGAGGAGGAGATTCTCGCGGGAGACGGCGAGGACGAGGACGAGGACAATCATAAAGCTGCCTATCCGATGACGAATTCTCAGACGGGAAATTACGGAAACAATAACTACGAGAACAACAATGGGTTTAGAAATTCCGAGTACGAGAACCACAATGAGTACAGAAATTCTGAGTACGAGAGCGCTTTCGAGAACAATAACGCTAGAAATTACCAGTACCAGAGCAATTTTGAGGACGACGGCTACAGAAGGAGGCGACACGAACCGACACGGCAGCAAGGGATGAGCGACACCAGATTCATGGAGAATGGAAGGTATTTTCATGATATTAACTCGAAGAATGGAGAAGAAAATGGATCTTACGGAAACAATAAGTATCCGAAATATGAGTTCGATTCAATGGAGGAGTATGAAAGGAGTGAGGGATTGCTTCCATGAAGCAGAGAGGGGCAATTTAGGGTTTAACTTAAACTCGAACTCTTGAATTTATGGAGGTTTTTTGATGTTCTGTGTGTGTGACTTTGATGTTTATCTTTGAGTTGTGATTGTTTTTGCACAACTTGAATGAATGTTGTTCTTGGGCTTTTGATTTTGCTTATGGATGTTATTTTAATGTAGAAAAATGATAGGAAAAAAGATGGTTGTTTCCATTTTGGAACTAAATTCCAAAATGAGATTTATAGATTCAATGTTTAGGTATGTTTACAAAAATTCATATGAATGAAATTATGAAACTATTTTGAATTTACATTTAAGTTATAACTTAACTGTTCATAAGATTGAAATTAGGAGTGTAATATCGAAATCCAATCCCTTTTTTCCAATCCAATCGTAAATCAACTAGGGTTGTAAGATTTTTAAGCTCCACAACTCAATTTTAGAAGGAAAAAACAAGATTCCCTGACCTGCTTCAAACCTAAAATGAACTTGGTCGAGTCGGATTGGTTTTTTCTTTTATCTATGCAAACAAGGGTGAGTCATGGGGAGTAGACTCGATTTATTCGTCTTTTGTATTTTTAATATAAATTATATATATATAAAAGTTCAACATAAATGTCAAAACTAGCCTTGGCGTGGGGTGCTGTTTGATTGATGAGGCATGAGGGTTTGAATTCTATAGTTTACTAACCAATTATTTTGGATTTTATATGGTTTTTACCCAAATTTTTTCATCTGTAATGGGCTTTTAAAGCCCAACTCTAGTAAATCCTAATAAAGGAAAGTATGTCCGTATTTATAATAAATAAATAATCGAGCAATATATTTTTCTTTTATCGAGAATAGAATTGGGCAGTTTAGAATTTTTATTTTTATTTTTTTAATTTACTTTTCCATCTAAACTCTCACGAACATTCTATTAAGAATGTATCGTTTATTCTTTATATATAATTTTTATATTCACATTATGCTCTATATATTTTCGTTTGTTTAATGTTATTTTTACATTCACATTACTCTTATAGATTTTTAAAATTAATTTCAGAGTTCAAGCTATAGGATTATCTGTTATCATTCGTTTGGATATTCGAACTTGACAAGTAAGTTTTAAAATCTTCTTAAACTTTAAGGCTCCATTTGATAACTATTTGATTTTTTGTTTTTGTTTTTTAAAATTAAACCTATATCATCCACATTTCTTACCATTATTTGCATTTTTTTTAAGTACAATGGTTGAATTCTTAGCTAAATTGTAGAAACAAAAACAATTTTTTGAAAATTACTTTTTTTAATTCTCAAAATTTGGCTTGGTTTTTAATATCTATAGGCTTAATTTTTAAAAAACAAAATGGTTACCAAAGGGACCCAAGTTTTTTATGCTTTTAAATGTAATAGAATGTAATATTCTTATTATTAATACTTTTATAGAGTTAATTCAAAATTAATATGGAGAATTAAAAAAAATAAGAGAGATCGTAGAGGCATCACCTTCAAAGAATAAATATTTTTTGGATTCTGATCGATCATATACAAAAATAAATTTAAAAGAGTTACTCGATCTTATACAAAAATAAATTTAAAAGAGTTACTCGATCTTACACATATAGTAGTGCTCCTATATAAAATTTCTAGCTCCACCACGGTATACAAAATTGACGTGTGCTAATTACGCTTAACTAGAAAAAAAAATTATGAATATTATTAGGGCAATAGATGGACAATATCATGATAAAGTAGGTGTGTTGCTATGATATAATGTGTGGATTTTTTTATTTAATTACTAGGCACGTACATTTTTTATAATTAGAGGGGACCCTTTTTCACTTTCTTGTTAGATGTAGGTGTAAGAATGAAGATATTAATAGATTGACTTTCGTGCCCAATTTCATGCTAAATTTTCTTTTTCGCTTACATCAATGATTAAATTTAAATGCTACTATGGTTAGAATATATGGATTTTGCAATTATATATACTCTTCGTGTCAAGTATTATACGGTCTTGCTTGACACGTTTTTTGGAAAAGTATAAGAAGTTTTTACTTGACATATTTTTCATGTCAAGTAAAATATAAAAATAATATTTTTTAATCTTTATTTTTTGTTTCCCTCTCCCTCCCCTATTTTCATTTCCTCTCAAATTTGGTTTCCTCCTATCAAAATTATCAAATAAAATATAAAAAATAGTTAACTTATTATTTTAAATATGTAAAAAATAATTATCAAATTAGAAAATCCCCTTCTTCTCCCTCTCACGTCGCACACCCCCCCCCAAGATAACTCTCTTTCCTTCCTCTACGTTTCGTCTCCTTCACGTAACCCAGCCCATTGCCGCCGATTTCAGCCATCACCCCAACGAACGACCCTCTTCTGCGTCAATTTCATCTCCTTCTCGTAACCCATCTCTCCCATGCGTCGCACCTCCAACGACTGACCGACCGCGAGCACCGTCGGTTCGGCTTCTGTGTGCACTCGTCGCTGCCGATCTTTCTATCTTCGTTCGATCTTTCTCTTTTAGACTTGTTGTGTGGTTCTGTCTTACCGCCACCCAATCTTAGACCTGCCGTCGGCATTATCTCTTTTCGGAATCGACGTTTTGGGTAAGTTTTTGGTTTCTTGTATGGGTTTTCTTGGCGAATCTTAAATACCTACCGGATCCACGCTAGACACCCACTGGTCAGTCATCGTACAGCGCCCATCGGTTAGTCCTCCACCGGATCTCACCAGTAGCCCAGCTTAGCCTCGCACCCAATCCGATCAATCCTCCATCGGATTCGCTGTATAGTCGCGCTGTCCCTGTCAAGTAAGAGCTTCTTATAGTTTTTTGAGTGTTCTTGTTCCTCTTTTGTTTTTCTTTTCAAGCAAGTTGGTCGAGGCTCAAGTGAACCGTCGATTTGAGCAAACACTTCGGGTAAGTGTTTTGGATATATTGGAATAAATTTGTGATTTGGGTTATAATGTAGCATCTTCTGTAATGATTTGCTTGTTTGAATGTTTGATGATGAGATTGATTTTGAAGTGTTGGAAGGAGTTGAGTTGTTGTCCAATAGGTTTGAGACCGATCTTAGCAAGGTTTTGGTAAGTTTGGAGGTTAGTATTAATAATTCTTTGTTACCTATTGAAGTATTGGTCTAATAATTGAGTTATTTTCAATTTTTGATGTTCAATTCAAAGATTTCAAGGGATTTGAGCCACTATCCAGGAAAGTTAACGATGTTTGGATGTTTGCGATTTGTAACCATTGTTATTGAACTTTTCGTAGGTTGGATTACTTTGTTGTAGTTTTGAAGTGACATTCGAATCAATCCACAGTTTGGGTAATCTATTTGGAGTTAATCGGTTATTTTGGTGAATGAAATTTTGAAGAATTGAGCTTCCAATATTTTGTAGTTTTGAATGAATTTTGTAGATAAGATTGAATTACTTATTTCTATATTTTGAAATTTGATGTTATCGCCCTTTATTCTATTTTTCAGGTTGACTTGCTTAATCATGGCTTGCCTGGCCTTTAGTTCTCGATCTTTAGACTTCAAAGCTCAATGTATAGATTAAATAATGTACTTTTTAAGGGGTTACTTATTAAACAATTTGTCACTTTTGTGTTTGTTGAAAGTTGAGTTTTGTATACAAAAGCAATAGTTGAGATTTTATTTTGTGCATGTACATGTGAAAGAGAAATAGTGTTATAATTTGTGAGGAGTGTTCATATAAAAGGTCATAGTTGAACACATGGAATTTTTAGTGAATATATTGAGTTGATAAATCTTAAATGTATAATGTTTATTTAGTTGAAGTAATTGTATTGATGGAATATAAAGCAGAAAATGAGAATATCAATTGGGGCATTTAATTTGAAAAAAAAAAAAAGACATATACTTGTCAAATAAAAAACGTCAAGAGTTATCATATATGATACGTAATCAATATCAAGAATCAATAAACTTGATATACTACCAATGTCAAGTGTATTATCTTTCTTGACACGAAAATTGTATCAAGAAATATTTGCCTTCACATTTTTTCAGAGTCAAGTTATCACACTATGCTTGACAGTCGAATACTTGACGCTTTTATAAGTGTCAGGTATACCCTTTACTTGACATTGGAAAAACGTCAAGTAATCCAATTTATGCAGTAGTGTAGTAGATAAAAGAAAAAAGGGGTGTTTGGTTGGCAATTTAGGTTATGGTTAATGTTATCAAAATTTACCGAGTTCAACAAATATGTGTTTGATAGACAATTCATTTTTTGTGAATCGAGTTAAACATGACAAATGTTTCAATTTTATATTTGTTTGATTTTATATTGTGTTTTAGAGAGTTACTAAGTTGCTAGCCTATTAATATGAACTTGTTTTTTTTTTTTATTCCAATTTGAAGGATTCTCTCTTTTCTTTTCTTTTTTTCTTTTTTTTTTTAATCTTGAGTTAAATTGAGAGCAAGTATTCAAGAGTTATACAAGATCTGAATAGTTTGGGATTGCAGTTCTACTAAAATTAGTCATTGTATTTGAAGGAATCAAATTCCTCAATGAAAATGTGTGAACGCATGTCCCAATGAAATTTGTTTTGAAAAATAGAGAAAATACATAAAATATGTACTTGATAAACATTAATTCTATAACATACTTTTAGGAAATGAGAAGAATGTCTTTTGAAGACCGTCTCAACAAAATTCTTGCCTCTTGAAGACCGTCTTCAATAAAATCATTCTCCTTGCGTCGATCTCATGAACATACACGAACTCAATATTTCTTCCAATTCCCACGAACAGTCACAAATATCGAGTAAGACACTAGCACTTGATTTCCTCGTTATTCTCTAGACACATATCAATGATGGTGGGATCCTTATTTGGAAGGGAGAAATTTGTAAGAGAGAACTTAAGGAAGAAAATGAAGTTTTCTTAATGTAAGGGTGTGAAAGAAATTGTTAGAAAAGGAGTTACAACTCCCCTCTACCAATATGTAGAATCATTTATTTAATACATACATACATATATATATAATCAAATTTAATATATAATTAAATAAATATTAATTAATTAACAATTAATTAATCAATAAATTAAATATCGTGTATTTAATTTCATTTGACTCATATTCAAATAATATCTTCTCAAATAAGCTATAATTTTAATATGAATCTCATTCATATTAATTTTAACCTATAAATTTATATAAATCTCATTCATATAAATAATATTAGAATCTTATTCAGATATTTACTTCACTAATATAACTTATAGTTTTAATATGAATCTCATTCATAATAAATTTAACATATAGTTTTATATGAATCTCATTTATATAAATAATATTTGAATCTTATTCAAATATTTATTTCTCTCGTAAAATAAAGTATAATTTTGAATCTCATTTAAAATTAACTTTACATCATAATGTATCGATATATATTATATTAATTGTATCTCGTACAATTAATTTTCTTATTTAATTAGAACAATTTAAATTAATCCAAAATTAGATTATTCTTGTTTTACCCTTAGTGAGATAGCAAAAGGACCTAATGGACCTATAGATTAGAAGCTCTAATGATATGATATTAATTAATTAAACTCTTTAATTAAATTAATCAACATTCATTAACTACGAGTCACTCCATTAAGGACCCACAGCTGCACTCTCCGCAATGTAGACATATTTTTGTGTCCATAGATGTAACTAATCAATAGTAATTTGACCCTTCACAAATCACTCTTAATTACATCTAGGTCAAAATTATCATTTTACCCATGTAATTACATCTAACTCTTTAAATCCCACTGATTCTCTAATGAACAACATGTTTATGGTCCTACCATAAACGAAACCCTCTTAGGCCAATGAGAGAGAGGGGAGAGTTCTCACTGTTCAAAACCTAGAGTCAGCACTTAAGGAAGTAATTCATCTACTTACCCTAAAGACGAGAATAAGTGAATTTCATCTTGTGTAGCCATGTTCCCAACTTCCTACTCAAAAAAATCCCCAAAATGGTAGGCTTATTGAGTTGACGAATCAGGCCACTCTCATCCATACAAATCAAAGGGTTGCCCTTATAGATAGGAGTTCATAACTCAATCAGGATTGAGGTTGAGTTACCTATAGTCATCCTATGAAATATTAATCTTTTCAGCCAACAAATTATAAAGAGAGATTAATCATTTTGTGGTTCAGTCTTATAATAACTCTTTGTATAGAATACCTTCACCTGTATGTCTCCACGTGAACGATTAGGATCAAATTGTTTGTAACACTTTATAACTTTTGTAACAATTACCAAGTGAGTCGTATCTGTAGTGTCACCAGGGTAAGGCCTCCAAACTTATCCGTATACTGTTGGGATTAGTGTCCTAAATCTCTATTGTATTCTTGTAGTTTGTAAACTTTGTACGAACAAATTGTTATTTTATGATCATACACTCAATCCAATAAACTAAGATCCTAGGTTATTTTATGTATTTCAAACATGTATGTAGAGACATATAGGTGAATCATGTTTAAATGATAACCTAAACGATCTATAGTAGATGGATAAGGCTGTATACCTTATCCTGGTAACACTATGGATACGACCCGTTTTGTAGATGTTACAAGTGTTATAAAATGCTACAAATGATTTGATCCTGATCATTCATGTAGAGACATGTGAGCGGGGTATCCTATACAAAGAGTTTGTATAAGACCGGACCACGAAATGATTAGTCTCATTATATAACACCGTTAATAATAGAAATTTACATTTCACCAGGATGACCATAAGTGACATGACCTGAATCCTGTGTGAGTTATGAACTCTTGCCTATGAAAACGGTCCTTTGATTTGTATGGGTGAGAGTGACCAGATTGCCGACTTAATATGCCTACCATTTTGGAGATTTGTCTAATTGGAAAACTGAGAATACAGCTACACAAGACAAAATTCACTATTTTCTTGATGTCGGGGTTAAATAAATTGCTCCTTTAAGGATTGATTTCGGGGCTTGAACATTGTGGCCCCACCCTCTCTTGGCTCGACAGGGACTTAGTCATAGTTGGACTTTGACTTATTGTTCATTAGAGGGATCAATGGTACTTAAGGAGTTAGATGTAACTACGAGGGCTGATAACTGGTAGAAATACAAGTTATTACGACTCAAATAAGTAAAACAATGAGAGAATGCGATGGTAAAATAGACAATATCATGTCCGAAAGTGTTAAACTGAAAGGAATTGTGATCGCGAGTGCTCATCGCATAAAAGCAGTTAATTTACCTATTTTATGCAGGTACAATGCGACGGTGGATATGAAATTGCGATCCAAAGGCACAATGCGCCAGCGCGCTTGAAGTTACGATTGCAAGACATGTGATCGTGAGAAATTTTCTTGAAAAAGTGATTGCATGAAGACCTCACATCAAGGCAACAACATAATAAATTGTGATGGGATGTAAAGCTGATAACGGTTGATTTCGAATTTAGTTGACAAGCCGTTAAAAGCCACTGTAGCAAGTACATTGAACTTTTGGTGACTTTTAAACGGTGCAACAGAATAAGGAAATTAATGCCGCCCATCATTGCAATCATTTGTAAGAAAAGCTGCTTCACCTTGAAATCTATAAATATTCAAGGTCTCCAGGGAGTTAGTTAGTTAGTCCATTCCCACACATACTTATACATATACATAGAGGATGGAGAGAGCAAGGAAACGAGGCAAAGCCGAGAGAAATTATTCCCGAACAGATCAAGAGACTACTGGAAAGCAATACAAACGAGAGAGGGCCAACCCTTGCGAGAGCAAGAATCCACAACTAGAACAGAGTTGAAGTGATAAAGAGTAGTATAAAAGGCCACGGGAAGCAAGACATTGCCTACCAGGCTTGTTATCTCTAAAATCCATTTGTTATTTTGTATTCAGTACTTTATTTGCAGAAAATGGAAACTTCATTTCAATCTATGTTCAATCTCTCTATACCATGCATGAGTAGCTAAATTTTTGAATGGGTTAAGAAGCACTTAGCTAACATGACTTAAGATTTACATTTTATGTGATCATCTTGTCTTATGTATGCATCCTTCACCCTTTGGACATACTTGAGAGAGTAGTCTAGAGATAGAATCTAGGCTTGAGAGAGTTAGATTAGAATCTGGGCTTGAGAGAGTCAGATTAGAATCGCATAAGTAAGAGTAGAAACTTAGACATAAGTTCTATTACTATTTACACATTGCATGTGCCCTAGAAATAGAATTGGTGGTATACGATCACCTTGTCTTATGTGTGCGTCATTCACTTGGACATACTTGAGAGAGTAGTCTAAAGTTAGAATCTAGGCTTGAGAGAGTCAGATTAGATCGCATAAGCAAGAATAGAAAATTAGAAATAAGTTCTATCGACATTTTAGCATATATATCGCATGCATCCTAGAAATAGGAATTGTGGCATTCTACATTGAGAAATGTAGTACTGATATTTGTGTATAGCATGATCGCATAACTTGTGCACAATCTTAAGAAATGTTAGCCAAAACCCTTCTCAACCTCTTTATCGCATACTTATCGTAACTTTATGCTTTCATCATTCCACGTTCAACTCTATCGCATAGGAAAAATCTAAATCAAAGCACTATCCACTTCATTATTTTTACCACCGCAATAGAATCAAAGAGTGTCGCATATCTACTTAGTAGTCCCTGTATTTGACCCTGGACTTACCATGAAACCTAAGAAAGTTTATACTTGGGCCTTGTTAGGAAAACTTGCATGAGATCACCGCATAACACACATCATTGCAAACTTACACCATAACACATCATAATTTTACACATCAAGTTTTTGGTGTCGTTGCCGGGGACTACGGTATAGATTGCGCTAACATCAAACCTCTTTGATCTTTGCAGCTTTTGACCTCTGTTGTGTTGCCATTCCTTCGGTAAATGGAGAAACAAGCATCGCATGAGCGAAGGACACACTCTTAAACCCAACTACGACTCAGAGATCGAAAGAACATTTCGCAGAAGACAAAAAAACAGACATCGACAATAAGGAAAAACTCACAAAATGGCTGAACTGGAAGAACGAGCTGCAAATGTAAACAACATAATGGCAAATCCTATCCTACTGGCAAATGATCGCAATAGACCCATCCGGGACTATGCGTCACCAAACTTGTATGATTTCTCCCCAGGAATCATGAGACCAACGTTGGATGGATCAAGGTTCGAGATGAAGCCGGTAATGTTACAAATGATACAGACAACAGGACAGTTCGGTGGTCGGCGTGGTGAAGATCCACACGCCCATCTATGAAGCTTCATTGAAATGTTTAACACTTTTGTGTTCCCTAATATCTCCGCTAAAATAGTTTGACTCACGCTATTTCCATTTTCACTATGCGATAAAGCGAGAAAACGGGCATATTCCCTCGAGTCAGGAGAGATAACTTCATGGGAACAAGTTGTGGAGAAGTTTATGAAGAAGTATTTCCCTCCTACAGAGAATGCCAGAAGGAGGAAGTTAATCACAAATTTTGAACAAGAAGAAGACAAATCGCTCAGTGATGCGTGGGCGAGGTTCAAGAGATTAGTGCGCGACTGCCCGCACAATGGATTGTCGGATTGCCTCCAAATGGAGATTTTTTTATTATGGACTAAATCCTGCATCGCAGACAGTTGCCAATGCGGTAGCAGCAGGCAGTCTGCTGGACAAGATTTATGATGAGACAAAGAACATTCTTGATCGCATATCGAAAAAACATAAAGATTGGCAAGAAGAACCACCAGGATTTTTCCAAAAACTAACGGTCAACGGCAGTAACAAGCCAGCAGCTCTCAAACACTGCCATCATCCTCTCTGGAGAACCTATTAAAACAGTACATCGAAAATAATGAGACAGTCCTCCAGAACCAGGCGACTTCCATCCGCAATCTAGAAATCCAAATAGAATAGATTGTGGGAGAGCTAAAAAACAGACTGCAGGGAACACTGCCGAGCTCAACAGAGCTCCCATGCAACCTAAGGAACACGAGAAAAGAACACTGCCAAGCAGTCACACTGAGAAGTGGAAAAGAGACTATGGAAGTTAGGAAGGAGCCTACCAGGACTGATTCAAATGCGATGAAACCAAAGAAATTGTTGACGCAAACTGAGTCAGAAGAGCCTGAGATTATGGAACCTGAAGTTGCGACCACCTCTAAGCCTCCAGATCATGGAACAATAAAAGTACAACTACCTCCATTCCCTTAAAGACTGAGAAAGAAGCAAAATAATGAAGGTCAATATCATCGCTTCCTGGAAATATTAAAACAACTACATATCAATATTCAATTTACAGAAGCAATAGAGCAGATGACGAAATATGCGAAAATTTTAAAGGACATGGTGGCGAAGAAAAGAAGCACAGGAAAATTCGCTGCGGTGGCATTGATAACTTGTAGAAATACAGGTTATTTATGCTGCTTTATTTAGATATTGCGGTTAAAAGAGAGGAAAGTTGCGTCAATTGTATGGAAATTAGCTAAGAAATGCAAGAATTATAAATTGTCGTCAATACACCCACTGACACCATTGCGATAGTAAAAAAGAATATTTCAAGTCTGTTTTGTAGAAAATCAAGTCACCGCATGCGTTCATGGCTCAAGAGAAAAGGAACAACGCATCTATGTTGCATTGCGGCCATCATTCAGGAATGAATAGACGATCAACGCAATGGCGGCGCATGCGACAATCGATCAAGAGCTAAGCGATTAACGCAACTTCAACTGCATGCGGTAATAAAAAACAACACCGCATGCGAGCAAACGATCAAAGATGTGAAAGAGCAACGCAATTGCAGAGGATCCAGACACGTGTACAACTAACCGTTGTGCATTTCTGACGGGATTGATCGCATAACAGAAAGAATATTCACTCCACCATTTCCGGAATTGCCATAACAATAAAGTGGGGTCCAAACTGCAGAGAGTCAAAGCTGAGCCTATAAATAGCCTCTGAAATTCTATTGAGAAAATATACTTGATACGAGCATATTTTGATATTTGTATAATGAGAGAGAAACTGGTCTGAAGAGCCTGATCGGAGAAGATTCGGGAAGATCTGAGAGACAAGGCCAAGAGGTGAGTCTCAGGGCAAATCCTTTCAATCCCCGCCGTTGAAGCTCTGTACCAAGGTCACTTCTACCGGACGAGCAAGCCTGAGAGGGAAGCTCTTCTCTACATTCAACCCATTCGCCGACAAGCAAATCCACAGTCCAGATCTGTGTCAAGACGTTGGCACTCTTCTGTATTTGTTTCTATCTCTTATCATCAATCGTATTCATCTTCTTAATCGCTATCATTCATACCATGTATCAGACGCTAAATATTAGTATTGAATGTCATGATCATTTTCATCTCCATCTTTCTGTCTATTTCCATTCCTCCATTAATCACTTTCTCCATGATGTTTTCTTAATCCCTTGGTAATTAGCATGAATCTAACAAGTAAATTAATCTGTACTAAAGAAATAAATATGTTTAGCTAAAGCATGTTAGACGGCATCTTCACCTATGAGAGCAGAAGTGCAGATGCCATTCCTCCTATCGAGAGAAGGTTTAAAGAATGCTTAACTAAAGCGAAAAGTACTTCCAGAGATGGAAGCAACCTTGCGTTCATTACGTTCATCCCTGTTTCACCACAGAGATGTGGGAACGCGGCTGATCACCAAGAGGTGTACGACAAGGGAAAGCGGAACCGTATTTATATCTTTAACGCAATTAATGAACTTGCGATGTTTATATTAATTACCCTTTCTATTTATGTTTCATACATAAAGACTTGTCACTGTATAATCTTCACAGTTAGTCTCAAACTTAGTATCATGTATTAGTATCCTATATCTTGTATCATAATAGCTTAGGTTTACTTTTATCGCATTTTATTTTATTATCAAAACTTTACTTTATCTGCACAATTTTATTTTTACCGCAATTTAAATACCTGTATACACACATTCTTTTATTAATTGAAAAACGCCACGGTCGCATATATCACGAACGTAACGCATTAACTAAGCAATCCTTGTGTTCGTCCTCGGATCACTCCGAGAAACTTGCGATGAAATTATACTTGGTTTCAACGCAAGGAAACCTGTGACAATGCATAACATACTACAAGCATTTCATTAATAACGCATACATCTAGAAGTAGTATCACATAAAGTCTGAATAAGCATAACACATCATCCACATTCCATTTCCATCCCAAGTCATCAAGTTTATGGCAACCTGAGCTTGTTTGATCCATCATTCATCCCCATCCATATGCTTATTTAGAATCATCGCATTTTATTCTTGTCAAGTTTATGATAATTACATATCAATATTCCATTTACAGAAGCGATAGAGAAGATGCCAAAATATGCCAAGTTTTTAAAGGACATAGTGTCGAAGAAAAGAAGCACACGAAAATTTGCCGCGGTGGCATTAACACAAAAATCAAACACTATAATCCCACCGAAGATGTGCGACCAAGGCAGCTTTACAATACCCTGCTCAATAGGAGGGATCTACATCGGTCAAGCATTATGCGATCTTGGGGCAAGCATAAATTTAATGCCCCTTTCAATCTTCAAACAATTGAATATAGGACAGCTGACACCCATGACGGTGACTCTTCAGCTTGCAGACAGGTCCCTGGTACACCCTGAAGGAAAGTTGAAGGATGTCTTGGTCACAATCGATAAATTCATTCTACCTGCAGACTTCATCATCCTAGAGATAGAAACTAGGCTTGAGAGAGCCAGATTAGAATCTAGGCTTGAGAGAGTTATATTAGAATCACATAAGCAAGAGTAGAAACTTAGACATAAGTTCTATTGCTATTTACAGATCACATGTGCCCTAGAAATAGAATTGGTGGTATGCAATCACCTTGTCTTATGTGTGTGTCATTCATTTGGACATACTTGAGAGAGTAGTCTAAAGTTAGAATCTAGGCTTGAGAGAGCCGAATTAGATCGCATAAGCAAGTCTATCGACATTTTAGGATATGCATCGCATGCGTCCTAGAAATAGGAATTGTGGCATTCTGCATTGAGAAATGTAGTACTGATATTTGTGTGTAGCATGATCGCATAACTTGTGCACAATCTTAGGAAATGTTAGCTAAACCCCTTCTCAACCCCTTCATCGCATACTTATCGTAACTCTACACTTTTATCACTCCGTGTTCAACTCTGTCGCATTGGAAAAATCTAAATCAAAACACTATCCACTTCATTATTTTTACCACCGCAATAGAATCAAAGAGTGGCGCATATCTACTTAGTAGTCCCTATGTTCGACCCTGAACTTACCAGGAAACCTAAGAAGGCTTATACTTGGGCCTTGTTTGGAAAACTTGCATGATCACCGTATAACACGCATCATCACAAACTCACAACATAACACATCATAATTTTACACATCAAGGGCAAAACAGTAATTTGGCTCAGTTATACTTACGAGCAATTTGTGAAGGGTTATCGCACTTTTGATTGGTTATCTCCAATGGACACAAAAATATATCTGTAGTGCAAAGAGTGCAGCTGTTGGTTTTTAGTGGAGTGACCGACATGGATGTTGGGTAATTTAATTAAAAAGTTTAATTAATTATCCAATTACCATTGGAGCTTCAATCTACAGGTCCATAAGATTCCCTTTGTAGCTCAACAGAGATTATTGAGAATTAATATTAGATTAATTTGAATTGTTTAAATTAATTGAGGGAATTAGTTATATGTGATATAATTAATATAATGTATTTGATACTTATAATATAAAATTTATTTTGGGAGGAATTAAGTATTTGAATATGATTCAAATACTAATTATATGAATCTTACTAATTATATGAATGAGATTCATATTATTAAATTTGAATATAAATATGATTTATGTTAAATATCATAAATGGTGGAAAGGAAATTAAATATTTGAATATGATTCAAATATTAATTATATGGATGAGATTCATATAATTGAATCTAGTATAAATGTGATTTATATTAAAAATCATAAATAATTGAGAGAATTGAAACTATAGGTTATATTGTATTTGATAGGATATAAAAACTATAGGTTATGTGTTATATTTGATATAACATATATATATATTTTAAATAAATTAAATTGATTCTCCCCTTAATTCTCTCAATTCAATCATGCAAAGAGGTGTGGTTGGTTGAGGTTTTCATTTCGATCTTCCTCCTCAGTTTTTACAGAGCTCTCTGCCCTTCCACCTTTCCTCCCTCTCTTGAATTCAAGCAAAGCCCACAACTCTTGTTTGAATTCTCACTCCCAAGAGAATACAGAAGTTCTCAAGTGGTAGTGCCCATTTGGGTTTTTCATTTTTGGAGATCGAAGTGTTCGTGTTCATGGATCGAGGAAAAATTCGAGAAGAAGTTGTCATTCAAGGGTAAGTCCAATTTCTTCCCTTCTTTGTATTCCCCAAAAGCATGTTGTAATTTTAGTTTGTTAATGCATAGTTTTATCTTTCTATTCTGTAATTTGAAATTCTGTGGACACAAAAAGATTAGGACGGATCCCCACATTTCCGCACAAGAACCTTGATCGGTTCCCTTCATATACTATTGTTGGGATTGGTGTCCTAACTCTCCCGGAGTCGTTGTTTTGTAAAGATACACATTGTTCAATGAATAAAATAAGTGTTATTTAATTCTAGCATTTACTCATATCCAATAAACAAAGCTCCATGGTAATCTTATATGAACTTAAGCATGTATATGTGATATACAAATGGATCATGCCTTAAGTGATAACCTAAATCGGTCTGTAGTATAAGGATTAAGGTGGGATACTTGATCTTGGTGACACTACAGATACGACCCGCTTTATAGAGGTTTGCAAGTGTTGTAAACTACTACAGATGGTAGATCCTGACCATTCGTGTGAAGACGTGGAACGGGGGTGTTCTATACAAAGAGTTTGTATAAAACCTGGACCACGAAATGACTAGACTCTGTATATAACGCCATTGATACTAGAGACTTGCATCTCACCTAACCGAACATAGGTGACATGACCTCAATCTTGAGTGTTTTGGGAACTCCAGCATTTTAGGGCAGTCTTTTAATTAGTATGGGTGAGAGTGGTCAGATTGCCAACTCAACATGCCTACCTTTTTGGGGACTTGTCTGATCTGGGAGCTGGGAACTCAATCCACAATATGGAAATCACTCATTTCTCGAAGCAGGGATAAGTAGAGAGATTGCTCCCATAAGGGCTGATTTCGGGGCTTGAACATAGTGGCCACAACTTCTCTTTGGAAGAGAAGACTCAGTTATATTAGAACTATGACTTATGATCATTAGAGGGATTTGTGGTACTTAAGGAGACAGATGTAACTACAGGAGCATAACAGTTATTGCCCCAACTGTACTTATGAGTGATCTGTGAAGGGTTATCGTACTGCTGATTGGTTAAGATGGACACATAATATATCTGTAGTAAGAAGAGTTCAGCTGTCGGTCTTTAGTAGAGTGTCTGGCAGTTAACGGATGATGGATCCCGTTAAAGAGTTTAGGCAGTTATTCACGTACCATTAGAGCTTTAGCTACAGGTCCATAAGGTCCGCAAAGAATCGCAAAGAAATCAAAAAAATTACCGTTAGCACACTGATTTACCGAAATCCCCGGCAATGGCGTCAAAAACTTGATGCGTTATTTTATGAGGTGAAATTATGGAATGAAATGCAGTGATGGAAATGCATTGAGCAACAAGTTTTCTCAGCGGAATCCATGTTATGCGATCATGCAACACACATACAATAGCAAATCATCTCTCGACGCAAATGCTACGGCTTTTAATACTAGAACGCATGCGATATATGCGATGAGTCTATAAGACCTACACATAAGCTTCTATTCTTATCTATGAGATGACAAAATGACACACTGGAAAACAGAGCTTATCTCTAAGTCCCTATCTATTGCTTATGCAAATCTAATCTTGCTCTCTCGAGTCTAGATTCTAACCTAGCTCTCTCAAGTCTTACGTTCTTTCTTTAGACTCTTTCTCGAGTAGCTCTAAATAGATGTTGGGACTTAATTCAGACTCGACCGTCATCAACTTTCTGTCACATCGTGATTAATTATGCTTTTCACCCAGATGCGCCCACCAAGTTGCGGCGACTCTATGCAGCAATCCTTCTTGAGCAGATGTTTGCGAGCGTAAATCACCGCAAAGCCTTGCAGTGACGCGCGTTCGCCCTTTGATTTCTTGTGATCGTGCTTTCCGCCTTGCGTCAACGCATATTCTGCATAAATATACCAAAGTTAACTATTTTTATGCGATGAACGCATGCGACCGCAATGTCATGAACTTAATGCTTTTTGGACACAATCTTATATATTTTATCAACGTAAACCTTCATTGTTTAATACTTAACATTGTAATAACGTGCATTTCTGCCCGTTATCACACCCCCAAATTTAAACAATGCTTGTTCTCAAGCATAAGCTAAAGATTTCCTTTAGAAAGTCGATCGCAATCTCTTTTCTTAGATTTCTCAAGGATACTTCATTCAAATCCTATACACCAAAATTTCTTTAATTTTTATTCGAGTCTCCTCTTAAAATATTTCTAAGATCTAGGGGCCGCAAGTTTAACCTTCAAAAGAACTTTACTAGATTCCAGGACATCGCATGATTTATTTCAAAAAAACTTTTTCCACTGGGGTGTTAAATGATTTGTATCCTTGCATATTTTTGACATTATTATTTTTCTCTGACCTTGCGCTGATCCAAGTGCCTTGCCTTCGTTTTGGCTTGCCCCCACGTGTATCATGCGGACATCAAACTACGAGCAAGACGCTCTTTCTTAGACTAACCTCATATCTACTTGGCAGCGGAGTTGCGGTCATTTATTTATGCGTTGATCTTGGCGACTTACTTTTGTTTTGGCTTGCCCCCACGTGTGTCATGCGGACATCCAACTACTGGTAAGTGCCCTTCACAACTTAACTCTTATTAACATGGGTATCCCCATTGCGTTGATAGTGGAGTTATTCTCAAATTTTTTTTTTTTTCTTGTAGAGCTAAAAGTAGCAAGGTTGAAAATAAATACCTCACCCCCAAATTTAAAATGCGGTAATGTCCTCATTGCCAATAGATTGAAAGAAGTCATGTGATGTTCTTAGGAAACTATGTAAAGAGTTAGTTTGAAAGAAAGCTGGCAGACCACTAACTTCTAGAAATATTTCATGAGGTGACTGTCCTAAAATTAAGTTAACTGTAGTATATATGAAAAAAATAGAAGCATGTGTTTCATCATTGAAATCATAATTGGCAAAGAGAAAGTATGCTGTGACTTACTAAATTTATCAATGTTAAATGATTGGGGTAATCAAAGAGGATGCAGTGATAAAATTTCAAAATTAAAATGCGATGCGATAGTGCAGAATTTGGAATAAAGTGAAGGAAAAATACAATCCCCAAATTTGCGCTGTCGCCCGCATTATTTGTTGATGCATTCTTCTTTGCGGCAATCTACCTTATTTGGATTGTGGAGACGGAATAAAGTAATTGCGTCTTCGTGTAGTGCCTCCGCAATCGTTCACCGCGGTCGTTGCAAGAAAAACATTGAGAGGGTCAAATAGTATTAAACAAAACAAAATCTTTTACCACAATCGTTCAGCACCATTTTTTTTCTAAAAGTAAATAAGTAGATGTGCGATAACAGATAATAGCAAGGTGATGAAAGTTCATGAAGTATTGATGTAGAGAAAGGATAGTCAAAAGAGTTGCGTCCCTGATGAGGTTGAGTCATATAGTAACTCAGGTACTGCTTATTCCAAGCTGGGCTTTTCACATCCACGGTGGCTTTTTCTTCTTTTCTCGATCTTTTGGGATCTTGACTGCCTTAATCCGAAGCTTTTCCCTATTGATATTCATTATGATTTTCCCTTTGTGCACATCAATTTGAGCACAACCGGTCGAGAGGAATGGTCATCCCAATATGATGGGCGCATCTTCGTCCGCTTTATAATCCAAAATGATGAAGTCTGCTGGGAAGATGAATTTATCAATTGAGATTGTGGCATCTTTCAACTCTCCCTCAGGATGTATTCGGGATCTGTCCGCAAGAAGGAGAGTCTCTGTCGTGGGCGTGAGTGTGCCAATATTTAATCGTTTGAAGATTGATAGCGACATTACGTTTATACTCGCCCCAAGATCGCATAGTGCCTGGCCACAGCAGACCCCTCCAATGGATCATGGTATCGTGAAGATTCCTGGGTCGCACATTTTTGGTGAGATCATAGCACTTTGCGTTACTGCCACTATTGTGACCTTGTCTTCCTCATTTTGTTTCTTTTTCAATCCTTACAAGAATGGTAGTGGTTCGACTGCTTCTGTCTTATGATCTAGAGGCTTGAGGGTGGACGTAACTTCAGGGTTCATCTTCTCAGGCTCTTCTGAATTGTAAGTCAATGGGTTCTTGGTTGTCACTGCATTCAAGTTGGTCGCGATGGGTTCCTCCCCTGCTTTCGCAGTCATTTTGTTGCTTAGCAAGGAGACTGCTAAGCATTGTTCCTTCCCTGTACCCCCAGCGTTGCGAGGAAGCTCAGTTGAGCTCGGCAACGCTCCTTGCAGTCTATTTTTTAGCTCACCCGCAATTTGTCCCAGCTGAATTTCGATATTTCAAATGGACGTTGCTTGATTCTAAAGCACTGATTCGTTTTTCTCAATGTATTGCTTCAACAAGCTCTCTAAGGATGAAGATTGTGGTGTTTGCGAGCTGCTGGCTTGGTTATACGTTGGACCCTTGAAAGCTTTGTTGAAATCCGGGTGGCCCTTCTTTTTGCGCCACTAGTTGAAAGCTTTGTTGTTGATTTTTCCACGTGAAATTTGGGTGGTTTCTCCACCCGGGGTTATATGTATCGGAGTAGAGATTATTCTTTATGAACCATAATTACTGTAGATTTTCTGGGCTTTCTTCCATCGAATGAGCATCTCCACAGATGACACAACTTACGATCGTTTGAGCAATTGTGTTGACCTGCCCTTTCTTCGCTCTCAGGCTGTTAATTGCGATGCCTTGTATCAAACTCATCATCGCGATCATTTGATTTTGAAGGGATGCGATGGCCTCGTTGTTTATGTCATTGTCTTTAATTCTTAATCTTTGATCATTTTCTCACCAATCCTCGTGATTTTTGGAAATGCGATCCAGTATATTTTTGGCCTCTTCATATGTTTTGTCAAGCAGACCACCAGCTGCTGCCGCATTGGCAGCGGTCTGCGAAGTAGGGTTCAGTCCTTGGTAAAAGTTCTCCATTTGTAAGCAGTCTGGTAAGCAGTTATGTGGACAGTCTCTTACCAGCCTCTTGAACCTCGCCCAAGCATCGCTGAGTGATTCGTCAGTTTCTTGTTCAAAATTCATTTTTCCTTCTCCTAGCATTATCTGTTGGTGAGAAATACTTCTTCATAAATTTTTCCACCACTTGTTCCTACGAAGTTATCTCCCCCAGTTCGAGAGAATATGCCCATTTTCTCGCTTAATCGCATAAGAAAAATGGGAATAAAATGAGTCGAAATTCCTCGGTGGATATATTCGGGAACACAAAAGTGTTGCAGATTTCTATGAAGCTCCGAAAGTGGGCGTGTGGGTATTCGCCATGCCTCCCTCCAAACTGCCCAGTAGCCTGGATCATCTACAGCATTACCGATTTCATTTTATACCTCAATCCGTCTAATGCTGGCCTCATGATTTCTGGAGAGAAATCGTAGAGGTTGGGCGACACATAGTCCCGAATGGGTTTATTGTGGTCATTCGCCAGAAGGATGAGGTTGTCTATTATATTGTTTGCATTTGCGGCCGTTTCTTCCGGTTGTTTCGCCATTCTTGGGGTTCTGTCTTGTTGTTGGCAGTTGTCTCTTAGTCTTCGTCGGAACGTCTTCTCAATCTTCGGCTCATAATTTGTCAGAGATTGAGAGCCGCAAAGAAATCAGAAAAATTACCATTAGCACACTAATTTGTCGAAGTCCCAGGCAACGACGCCAAAAACTTGATGCGTTATTTTATGAGGTGAAATTATGGAATGAAATGCGGTGATGGAAATGCATTGAGCAACAAGTTTTCTCAGCGAAATTCAAGTATAAACCCCATTGAGTTTCCTGGTAAGTCCAGGGTCGAACTTAGGGACTGGGGAAAATGGTATGCGGTATAATTTCTAAGAAGATTTTGCGGTAATCAAATAATTCAAATAGTTGTTTTGGGTCGTTGTTTGCGGAGTAAAATAAATATATGCGGCGGAGTTACGAAAAGAGTAGATAATAAAGAAAATGCGATGAATATGCAAGGAACGGGTTGAGAAGGGTTTCAGCTAACACTCCTAGGATGCGTTCATGTTATGCAATCATGCAACACACATACAATCGCAAATCATCTCTCGACGCAAATGCTACGGCTTCTAATACTAGAACACATGCGATATATGCGATGAGTCTATAGAACCTACACATAAACCTTTATTCTTATCTATGCGATGACAAAATGACACAAACACAAATAAGGCGACCACATAATATCATAACCTATCTCTAGGGTGCATGCGATTCAGGTTGGCAAATAGAGCTTATCTCTAAGCCCCTATCTCTTGCTTATGCAGATCTAATCTTGCTCTCTCGAGTGTAGATTCTAACCTAGCTTTCTCAAGTCTTAGGTTCTTTCTTTAGACTCCCTCTCGAGTACCTCTAAAGGGATGTTGGACACAACATAAAACAAGATAATCGTATGCGATGAAGATCTTAGGTCATGTTAGCTTAGTTCTTCTTAACCCATTCGATAAATTTAGCTACTCATGCGTACTTTTAAAAGAGTGAACAGATGTAGATAAAGAAGTTCCATTGTATGGATATAGAGTTGAAATACAAAATAACAATGCAAGATGAGAATAAAGAGCCTGGTAGTAATCTCTTGCTTCCCAAGGCTTTTACACTATCTTTTCTACTCTGTTCAAAAGATAGTCTCGCTCTCGTGAGAGTCGGCCTGCTCTCTGCTTTTCCACGCCTCTGGGTTCTCTCTCGAGTTTCCTTGAGCGATCTTCCGGTGTCTTTTCCCTTCTCTCGTTTCGCCTTCTAAATAAAAAGGAAAACTATGAATAAGGCTATTCTATCTAAGGAAAATTCTCTAACTGTACGAACTCCTTTGCTGAAGGTTGCCTTCGGTATTTATAGAGCTGTGGGGTGAAAGGCGGCTTCTCTCTTATGATTGCATAGATGGGATAACTTTAATTCTCTGACTGATGCGTCGAATATTTGTCACCGAAAAATTATGTACTTGCTACAGTAGATCGTTAGTGGCTTGTCAACTTAATTCGGACTCGATCGTCATCAGATTTCTATCCCATCGTGATTAATTATGCTTTTCATCCAGATGTGCCCACCAAATTGCGGCAGCTCTATGCAGCAATCCTTCTTGAGCAGATGTTTGCGAGCACAAATCACCGCAAAGCCTTGCGGTGACGCTGCGTTCACCCTTTGATTTCTTGTAATCGCGCTTTCCACTTTGCATCAACGCATATTCTGCATAAAAATACCAAAGTTAACTGTTTTTATGCGATGAATGCATGCGACCACAATGTCATGAACTTAATGCTTTTTGGACGCAATCTTATATATTTTATCAATGCAAACCTTCATTGTTTAATAACTTAGCACTGTAATAACGTACATTTCTGCCTGTTATCAATGAAATATTAAAACTATAGGTTATAAATATAGTATGATAAGTTGGTTATCATTTATGTTTATAATAATATTAATTATTAGATAATTAATTCTTTTTCTTTTAAATAACCAAAGTAGTAGGTGGTTATTGGATCATGGTAACCGTGAGTTTAAAAGGAAAGTTGTTTCCTATTTTGAAAAGAGGTTTTTACAAACATTTGAAAAGGTTTTTTGAGTTTTCTCTCACGAAAAAGAAACTCACGCGTCGTCAAGTAAATTCAGATTTACTAAACGATGTCTGGGTGAGCTAAACGATCGTGCAGGTGCGAGCTAAACGATCGTGCAGTATTTTCTAAATGATCGTTTAGCTAATGTTAAGTAATGGGGTAAATTGTTTACCATATTGAACGTAGCGTTGGTTGTCGATCGCGTAGGCACTGGAGGTAGACGATCGTGGTGGGAGCATGCGATGCTTGTCGTTTAGTAAAAGGCGCGCGCTAGACGATTACGTAGTTAGCAAGCTTCATCGCTTCATTACTACTTATACGATCGCGCGTATGCAATACAGAGACGTGGCTAAGCGATTGCTTAGGCGATGGTGCTTAGCGGCATCGTGGTCGCTTAGACGATTGCGGAAGGCGGGCGCTGTACGGAGCACGCTGAGCGATTGTGTACTTCAGGCTTCATCACTTAGTAAAGGTACACGATTGTGTAGTAATAACAAAATGATCGTTTGGATTTTTCTAGACGATGGTATAGTAAGTGCTAAACGATCGTTTAGCTCTGGAAACGCTGGTAAGCGATAGAACGAAGTGTTTTTTTTATCGTGTAGACGATTGCCGGGTGCTTAGTTTACGATGGATGGTTGGAGAAGCGATGCTTTTCCGAGCAGTTTAAGACCCGGTTTGCCTGTTTGAACCGAAGACTCCTTGTCTTTGTAATAGTTAGCTTTCCTTTTGTGTTTTTAAGGCAATTTTACCCAGTTCATCAACTTTGATTGATTATACATGTGATGTATGGTGCTTATATGTCAAAGTGTTTGTCATATAGTTAAAAACCTACCTTAGGTTGTGCAATTATTCATGCATCTTGTATTATAAATGTTATAATCTTGCATGAAGAAGTTACGTGAAAGCATGCACATGCATCATGAAATATAAGAGTTATATTTTGCATGCATTGAGCATTATCATGCATCATCCTTTTATTATAAATGTTATAGTCTAAAGGTGAATGGAAGCATGTTTTGCTTGTTTCATTACTGTTTTGTTTAAGTGTTATATAAAAGAAGTAGCAATGAATGGACAATGCATTGAGCATGGCACTTAGGCTGTTTATAATCGTTATGAATGCCTTGCATGTGTTAGCTTAGCATTGTGGTTGGTTTCCGTTTATAAGTGTTATAAAGGAAATTAGACCTAAAATCAATAATTCAAAGTTGCATGCGGACTTAAGGTGAACTCAAGTTTTTTAAAAGGGTTTTAAAATTGGATTGAGATAGACCTAAGTTCAAGTGGTTCTAAAGAGTTTAGTAACCTAGCTTAATCTTTTAAAATCAGTTTAATAGGATTAAATTGGTTGGAATAAAAGATTAAATTTGTTGTAAACCTATCTATAAGGGACCTTTTGTCTAAGGTAGGTTCTGGCTAGGCTGGGGTTCTTAAGTTGACGAAAACGTAATACCCCTATCTGAGAACCTACCTAGAAAGGTGAATTAGATAGATTTTCAACAAGCATGCAACGTTTTGGTCAAAGACTCCGTTATAGAGTTTAATGAATGATGATCAAAAGTTGTTTCACTATCCAAGGTAAAAGTTACTCTTGGGAAAACCTAAAAGTCACTTAGTTAAAATCCTTAGCCGTGTTTTTTCTAAGTAAGCTAAACCCTAGTTTATAAAATATTCAGTGGGAGGAGGAGACGTATCAGATATGTCTATAATTTCACTCACATTTCTCCTTGCATGTTCACACCGTGAGATTCATGCTTGGCCTCGAGATGCCCAGGATGCATCCCCCTTAGGATGGTGTTTGCATGAGTCAATATCAAGCTGGACGAAGAGAGTATTTATAGTAAGTGGGTGAAAGGTGTGTGCAACACGTCCTATGGTCTCTGTCATTGGTTCACAGCATGAGATCATTATGTACGCCCTTGTGTCGCCTTGGAAGCTTCCCCCTTCGGATGAGTTTTGTGCAGTTGGTCAATATTAAGGTGAACTCTAGAAATGGATAGGGTCGCTTTAGGTTTTGCCCCAATCGGATTTTCCCTTCCGATTGGCCTTTTGGGATGGACGTCTAGGGCTTAAAATGGCGGGTCACACTTACGGGAGATTGTTAAGTAAGTTAATGATCTCTTGGCCAAATCAAGGATGGCTTGTCGTTATAGAAACAAGAGTTATTCTGGTATTAATGACTGGTTGAGAACTTCTCAATTCCGAGGAGGGATAACTAACCTCCCTTCAATGGCTTTTGTCCTAAACCTTTGAAGCGTCATTGCGAAAGTAGATGTCACACAGGGTTCATGTTAGTTTTGTTAAAACCTTACTGGATGTTGTTTTATTTTACAATGAGTATTTTCTTAAAACCTAACGTAGGTCAATGTGTTTTTCTTTTCAGTAGCTCGTTAGTATTTCCATTTAAAGCTTTTAAAAATGACCGATTATTTACAGTGGAAAGAATCGTGTGAAACGGATTTCGTGGCAAACGACCTCCATCCTACTACTCTCCAAAAAAGGAAACAAGACAGTAAATATGATTTATTGGTCTTGAAGACATGTCTGGTAGAGAATGATGATTCTGCCTGGATCCTTAATTCAGGTGCTACCAATTATGTCAGTTCCTCTTACCAAGGATTTAGATCCTGGCAAACGTTGTTACAGGGAGAGATGACTCTTTGAGTCGGTACTGGTGAGGTTGTTTCAATTGTTACTGTAGGTAGGCTAAAGCTATTTATTGACAAGAAACGTTATCTGTTACTGGATAATGTTTTTGTAGTTCCTCATATTAAGAGGAACGTAATCTCGGTTTCTCGTCTCATTGAACAAGGCTATACCGTCTCCTTTTCTGAAAATAAAGTGTTTATTTTCAAGAATGGAATGTAGATTGGTTATGGTTCAATGGAAAATAACTTATATGTACTAAGGTCGTTAGTTATAAAAGCCTTGTTTGACACTGAAATGTTCAGTACGACAATAACAGCTAAAAGACCAAAGGTTTCTCTAAAGGAAAATGCTCATCTTTGGCATCTAAGGTTAGGTCATATCAACCTCAATAGGATTGAGAAGTTGGTGAAAAGTGGACTTCTAAAGAGTTTAGAAGAAAACTCCTTACCGATATGTGAATCGTGCCTCGAAGGCAAGATGACCAAATGACCTTTTACTGGAAAAGGTTACAGAGCCAAGGAAGCCTTGGAGCTTGTACATTCAGACGTCTGTGGTCCGATGAATGTTAGAGCTCGAGGTGGGTATGAATACTTTATCTCTTTCATAGATGATTATTCAAGGTTTGGGTATCTCTTCCTAATGCAACGTAAGTCTGAAGCCCTTGACAAGTTTAAGAAGTATAAGGCTGAAGTTGAAAACTTATTAAGTAAGAAGATAAAAATAATACGATCTGATCGTGATGGAGAGTATATGGACCTCCATTCCAGAACTATATGATAGAACATGGGATTGCATCCCCTCTCGGCTCTAGGTACAACTCAGTAAAATGGTGTATCTAAAAGGAGAAACAGAACCTTGTTGGACATGGTCAGTCTATGATGAGTTATGCTCATTTTCCAGACTCGTTTTGGGGTCATGCAGTGCAGACTGCATGTTATATCCTGAACAACGTTCCCTCAAAAAGTGTTTCTAAAACACCTTTTGAGTTATGGAAAGGCTGTAAAGGTAGTTTATGCCACTTCAAGATTTGGGGTTGTCCGGCACATGTGCTAGCGACTAACCCAAAGAAGTTGGAACCGCATTCGAAGGTTTTCCTCTTTGTGGGCTACTCCAAGGAAACGAGTGGAGGATACTTCTATGATCTAAATGAGAACAAAGTGTTTATTTCCACTAATGCTATCTTCTTGGAAGAAGATCACATGAGGGATCATAAGCCACGAAGTAAGCTCATTTTACGTGAGATCTCAAGTGAGACTGAGACTGCTGAGGGTTCAACAAGAGTTGTTGAATAGCCCGACAGATCAACAAGAGTTGTTGAGGTCGGGACATCTAGTCAACCAGCTCAAGAGTTGAGACTGCCTCGACGTAGTGGGAGCGTTATGAACCCACCGAATTGCTACATGGGTTTGATTGAAGCCTAAAACGTCATACGAATGATGGGGTCGAGGATTCATTGTTTTTTAAGAAAGCAATGGAGGATGTTGACAAAGATAAATGAGTTAAGGCCATGAACCAAGAAATGAAGTCTATGTACTTCAATAACGTCTGGGAGCTTGTTGATCCACCTGATGGGGTGTAAGTGGATTTATAAGCGAAATAGAGGTGTAGATGGAAAGGTGCAAACCTTTAAAGCTAGACTTGTGGCAAATGGTTATACCCAGTTTGAGGAAGTTAATTATGAGGAAACTTTCTCACTTGTTGTCATGCTAAATTCTATCAGGATTCTCCTGTCCATAGCCACATTTTATGATTATGAAATATGGCAAATGGACGTCAAGACTGACTTTCTGAATGGTAATCTTAAGAAGACCATCTATATGACTCAATCAGAGGGGTTCATAGTTCCAGATCAAGAGCAAAGAGTTTGCAGGCTTAATAGATCCATTTATGGACTGAAACAAGCATCTCGTTCTTGGAACATTAGATTTGACACTACTGTCAAGTCGTTTGGCTTTGACCAGAACATTGATGAGCCTTGTGTTTACAAGAAGATCATCAACAACTCAGTAGCTTTCCTGATACTATATGTGGATGATCTCTACTCATTGGGAATGATGTAGGATATCTGACTGACATTAAGAGTTGGCTAGCTGCCAGTTCCAAATGAAACATTTGGGTGAGGCACAGTATGTTCTCGGGATCCAGATCATTCGAGATCGCAAGAACAAATGGTTACCCATTCTCAGGCATCGTACATTGATCAAATGTTGATCAGGTACAGGATACAGGATTCCAAGAGGGGTTTGTTACCTTTCAGGCATGGAATCATTCTATCTAAGGATCAATGTCCTAAGACACCTCAAGAGGTTGAGGAGATGAGACGAATTCCCTATGCTTCTGCTGTAGAACGCTTGATGTATGCAATGTTGTGTATCAGACCTGACACTTTCTATGCAACAGGGATTGTTAGTCAGTATCAGTCCAATCCAGGATTTGATCACTGGACGGTGGTCAAGACGATCCTCAAATATCTTCGAAGAATGAAAGACTACATGCTTGTGTATAGAGATAAGGATCTGATCATTACAGGATACACAGACTCTGACTTTCAGACCGATTGAGATTCTCGTAAATCGACATCGGGGTCAGTGTTTACTCTGAATGGAGGGGCTATAGTCTGGCGAAGCATCAAGCAAGGATGCATTGCGGACTCCACTATGGAAGTCGAATACATAGTGGCTTGTGAAGCAGCTAAAGAGGCTGCTTGGCTGAGGAAGTTTCTTACAAATTTGGAAGTTGTTCCAAATATGGATTTGCCTATCATTCTTTATTGTGATAACAGCGGGGCTATGGCAAATTCGAAGAAGCCTCGGAGTCATCGTCGAGGTATGCACATAGAACGGAAATATCACCTGATCAGGGAGATTGTGCGTCTCGGTGATGTGATAGTCAAGTAGATCGAATCAGAGCACAACGTTGCTGATTCCTTTAGAAAGGCCCTCCGGCTAAAGTGTTCAAGGGTCACCTGGAGAGTCTAGGTCTGCGAGACATGTGGTATCTTGTCTATGGAAAGTGGGAGATGATACTGGGGTATGCCCTAGTTTATTGTATATTGTACATTTTTATATTGTATTGTACATTAGTCTCCCAAGTCATTAGAACAAGTGGGAGATTATTGGGATTGGTGTCCTAATTCTCTCGGAGTCTCGTTGTTTTGTAAAGATACACATTGTTCAATGAATAAAATAAGTGTTATTTAATTCTAGCATTTACTCATATCCAATAAACAAAGCTCCTTGGTTATCTTATGTGAACTTAAGCATGTATATGTGATATACAAGTGGATCATGCCTTAAGTGATAACCTAAATCGATCTGTAGTATAAGGATTAAGGTGGAATAACTGATCTTGGTGACACTACGGATACGGTCCACTTTGTAGAGGTTTGCAAGTGTTGTAAACTACTACAAATGTCCTGACTATTCGTGTGGAGACTTAGAGCGGGGTTGTCCTATACAAAGAGTTTGTATAAGACCTAGACCACGAGATGACTAGACTCTGTATATAACACCATTGATACTAGAGACTTGCATCTCACCTAAACGACCATAGGTGACACGACCTCAATCCTGAGTGTTTTGGGAACTACTACCTTTGAGGGCAGTCCTTTGATTAGTATGGGTGAGAGTGGCCAGATTGTCAACTCAACATGCCTACCTTTTTGGGGACTTGTCTGATCTGGGAGCTGGGAACTCAATCCACAATATAAAATTCACTTCTTTCCCGAAGTAGGGATAAGTAGAGAGATTGTTCCCTTAAGGGCTGATTCCGGGGCTTGAATATAGTGGCCACAACTTCTCTTTGGAAGATAAGACTCAGTCATAGTAGGACTATGACTTATGTTCATTAGAGGGATCAGTGGTACTTAAGGAGACAGATGTAACTAAAGGGGCATAACGGTTATTGGCCCAGCTGTACTTATGAGCGATCTGTGAAGGGTTGTCAAACTGCTGATTAGTTAAGATTGACACATAATATATCTGTGGTAAGGAGAGTTCAACTGTCGATCTTTAGTGGAGTGCCTGGCAGTTAACGGATGGTGGATCCCATGACTAAGAGTTTAGTTAGTTATTCACGTACCGTTGGAGCTTCGGAGCTACAGATCCATGAGGTCCCCTTGGTAGCTTGGATACAGTTGAGGATCAGTTCTTGGTGTTGATTTGAAATGTTCAAATTGACAATAGGTATTTTGATTATATATGATATAATCGGTATGATGTATAACATACATCTAGTGGAGGATTGACGTAAATGAGATTTACATTAAGTACCATGGAATAAAAAAAGAACTATGGTTTATATGTTTCATGAGATGAAATATTAAAACTATAGGTGATAAATATAGTATGATAAGTTGGTTATTATTTATGTTTATAATAATATTAATTATTAGAGGTCGTTCGTGTCGCTGAGGACGAGCGCGGTGTTCGTGTTGTTGCGGAGGAGTTTATGACCGAGGAGATCGTTGAGGACGAGGGCGAAGTGTTGTGCAATTTTGCGGTCGTGTAGATCGAGCACTCGTGGTTGCTGTTGTTTGATCAGAGTCGCGCAACAGAACGTGGAGACGCTACTGTAATTTCTGTATTATTTGCATAACTGTTTGTATTGAAGTCAACTGTAAATATATGTTCATTCATGATTGTAATTTGGAATAGTCTTTGATTTCCTTCAATTACATACTATTTAAGTTATTACTTGAACATGATCCACCTGTATGTCTACTACATACTATTCAAGTTTCATAAAATAACCTTAGATCTTTCTTTAATAGATAATTGCATATATAAAATTATCAACAATTATTTCAAATAACTTATTAACTAGGAGGCTTTAGGGCATACATCCGAACAATATCCTGCGTGCAACCCGTTCAAAGCGAATAGTTGTCTTCCGGACACGCTTTATCAGAAGCATACTTCGACTACCCCTGGAATCACCACAAACATTTGGTTTTTTTAATAAGTTATCGGTTACTTAAAACCATAAGTCTTGTTGTACCATTTGGCTTATATTTATGAGTTTTAACACAATATAGAGTGTGTACTATATCTAATTATGGTGTAATCAGGTAATATATATCATTTTCACCAACATCATTCCGTCCCGATTTTGAATTTTGAATTTTAAAATGCACAATTATATTAAATAAAGATAAAAATATTTATAAATATAATATTTTATATTGTAAACTCAAATCAATTTAATAATAATTATATAACAGTTTTAACATAAACACATAAGTCTATAGTCAACCTAATATTTAGTTGGCAACTTCAACTAATTCGATGATTTGTAAATGAAAAATAATACATTTAAAGAATTATTTTATGATCTAATATTTGAATCTACCACAAAACACATATATAAAAGCATAAAATATATTATGTTTTCATTAAATATGTTGTTTTCAAATTTGTGTTATCAGATTCTTTATCGAACATACCTTATATGTTTTTACTTTTTTTTTTTTGAACGGTTGATATAATAAATACAAAAATTGTATTTTTCTACCATCGTTGAATTTAAATTTTGTGATAAAATAAGAGGAATGTGAACAATGAAATAACAATGAAAGCAAGACAAAAGAGAGAAGTAGAAGAGAAGAAGTAGAAGAGAAGAAGTAGAGAGAGCTAATATTCAGTTGTGGTGTCCTCTATAAAGGCACTTTACAACCCTATTTATAGGGCATGGTGGAGTGTATATTACAAGGTAAATATTAATGGGGGAGGTTATGAGATTGGATAACCTAGGAAGGTTATGGGTTTTTTGTAACATAAATAAGTTATGGATATCTACAATTTTACATTTATAATACTCTGCCTTAGATATCCATAGTATGTAAAATAAATGCCTCATTAAAATCTTACTAGGAAAAACCCAGTGGGATAAAAAACTAATGAAGGGAAAGAGTACATCATTCATATACTTTAATAATTTCCTCATTGAAAACCTTATTAGGAAAACCCAATGGGACAAAAACCATAATCAAGGAAAAAAGAGTGCAACACATTTACTCCCCCTCCTAAAAACATCACTCGATATTCTTGGTTGTCACATACAAATGTTGTGTGTTAATTTCTCAAATGTTGTTGCAAGTAACACCTATTGTTCCTAAAACTCGTGGTTTGTGAACAATAAACTTATTATGTTAATCAATATAGAAGTTATTGAAGTTTGATTCAATAAAATTGTTATTGAATGTATGAATTGTTCATTTCATTTTATAATAACCTAAATCCAATAAACTAAGATCCATGACTATTACATGAGTACTTGAACTTTATATGGAGACATAAGAATAGATCAAGTTCGAGTAAATAACTAAAATGGTCTATAGTATACGAATAAGACTAGGTAACTTATTTTGGGGACTCTATCGGATGCAACCCACTTTTTTAAATGTTAGAGTTGTTGTAAAATGCTACAAACAAAATGATCCTGATTCGTTCATGTGGAGACATGTGAATGGAGGCATCCTATGCAAATAGTTTATACAAGATTGAACCAAGAAATTAGTCATTCTTATTTTATAACATTGTTTATGTTTAAGACTGACTAAAGCGATGACCTAGGTAACTTGACCTTAATCTTGTGCTAACTATGAACTCCCGTTTATTCGGGATTATCCTTAGATTTGTAGAGGTGAGGGATGGCTCAACAGCACTGGCTCAATAAGCCTCTCATTTCAAGGGTAAGAATGAGTAGATAGCTGGGGACACAGGGTGCAATATGAAATTCACTTCTACTTGCTTTTAGGGATAGTAGAGAGATTGTTCCCTTAAGTACTGACTCCGGGTCTTGAACAAGGGCCCACACCCTCTCATTGGCTCAAAAGAGACTCGGTTTAGTAATTGGATCACAAACCAATTAGTCATTAGAGGATTAGTGGGACTTAAGGAACAAGATGTGATCTCATGGGTAAAATAACTTTTGACCTAATCATTATTACGTACAACCTGTGAAGGTTGACTTATTGATTATGGTTATATCGAGTGGACATAATTATATCTACGGTGAAGGGAGTGCAACTACTATGCTTTAGTCGAGTGACCCAATAGTTAATGAATGTTGGATAATTGGGTTAAAGAGTTTAGTCGGTTAATCTCGAATCGTTGGAGCCCATGATATGTAGATCCATTAAGTCACCCCTACTAGCTCACAAACGGATTAAACCTTAGAATAGAGTGATGAGTAAGTTTGAAGTGTTCAAATTCGAATTGAGGAAATTAGTAATTATATGTGATATAATTACACATTTAATTAACGAATTAAACAAAATTAGAGAATCAGATAATATTTAAATATGATTTAAATATTAAAATTACATGAATGGGGATTCATGTTTGTCGAATTAGTGGTGTAAATAATTTAATATTGGATATTAAATTATTTGAATTAATATTATTTAAAATCAGAAATTTGAATTTTTGGAAAATCCAAATATTAAATTCCATTTTAGTTTTAATTAAATTTTCTAAAAATTTAATTAAAGAAAATTGGATTTATTTTATTAAAATTGGGGAAAATGGAAAAAAATGGAACAAGTGGGTTTCTCCCATTTTTGCACTAAAATTCTACTTATTCTATTGATGTTTTGGTGTCAAGTTATTATGCAATTTGATTGCACTACTAAACTGAACAAAACTAAAGCTAGTTGACTGGAAATAATGAGCATGCACAAGTGTTTTTTTTGCTGAGTTTTAAATGAGGAAGAGTTCTTCATCTTGAAAATTTAAAAAAAAAAAAAAACAAAAAAAACAAAACAAAACAAAACAAAACCTTTCCCTTCAAAATTTTAGTTTATCTTAGGTTCCACCACCCAGTCTAAGGTCTTAGAGAATAATAAGGAAGATCCAGTGGTGATCCACAAGCTTTTGGTGTCAATATTGAAGTTGAATTCGTGGATTGAAGAAGGTCTACAAAGGTATATCAGAAACCCTCTTTTCTATTCTAGAAACATGCTTTCTTAATTGCTAAAATTGATGAACTAGAGTACTTAATGATTCGGTTTGCTTCCACTAATTGCATGTTAACTGCAACAATTGGTATCAGAGCATGATTTAAGCCCCCAATTCATGGTAATTTTAGCTTGGTGGGTGATTTTCATAGGTTGTATGAAAATGGTTGTTGATATGGATAATTTCAGGTTTGGCATTTAAATTCTCTTGAATTAAGTGTTAATTATTGTAAATGGCATTTCGTTTATGGACCTTAATGTGTGATTATGAGTCTATAAATTTGTTAGAGTCAATAGAGTTGTCATTAGGCTGTAATTGAAGAAAGAATCAAGGGAGGTCAGCTGCAAAATTTCAAGTTTGAAGCTACTGTCAGGCAGTGTTGCAACACTTCCATTAGATCATTGCAACGTTGCTCATCAAATATCCCAGAAATGAAAAGGACAGCTTGTGGCGTTGCAATGTTGGGATGGAGCGTTGCAACGCTGCTTATCCCATCTCATATTAAACATACACGACCCGACTGACAATTCAAGCGAACCGGTTCAGACGGTTCGGATCAAGGAGGTCTGGTTCAGCCCCATTTTGGCTGGTTCAACCAATTTTGGTGCTTTGGAGATCTGATTCGGATGGTTCGAGTTGGTTTATAAAGACCATAAGCATTTTGCAGAAGTTTTTGTTTATTATTGTAATAATTTAGGTCTTTTGCTTGCTCGAAATACCAAAAACTTGTCCATATCAGTGTGTGTTTAATTGTTATGCATTATGAATGTATGTTATAATTAAATAAATGTTGTATGTGTATATAATATGCCATGTAGATTTAAAATCCCACCATAGGAAGCATAAAGCATGCATTGAAAGTATGTTATAAAGAGTTATAATATATAGTATGCATGTTTAGGGTTTCAAGTATTTAATATAAAGTGTTATATTAAATCCTGAAATGCTTGATGAATGTTATGGATGATCAGCATGTCTATTGTTTTATAATTATTACAAAAATCAGATTAGACATTTAAAATCCATAATAAAGATAATATGCATGTTCACCTAGGGTTAACAAATAACAACTTATTTAATAGTTATAATAAGTTGTTATCTTGTAAAATTTGGTAACAAACTCAACTGGTCTATAATCCTGTCTAAGGCTGGAGGTATTTAAGCTGACGGTTTATGGAACACCTCTTACCTGGGGATTATAATAGAATAATTGAGTGTTGTTAACCCGATTTTATGAACATGCGTGAGCGATGTGAGGTTTTAAAACTGGTTTATCACCTAGACATCGTAGGTTAAATCCAAATATAAACATTATACTTGGATAATCACCTAAACTTAGGTTGTTTTATTAGCCAAAATATACCTAAGTAAATGTTTACTCAAAACAAATAGAACATTTCAATGAGAGATTAATAATATATACGATATATTGTTCTTAGCTCTTACGTCCCTAAGAATTCACACTGTGAGATTCATGCTCGATTTGGTGTCACCTTGGAAGTGACCTCCATTCGGAAAGTGTTTGCATGGGTCAATCGCAAGGTGAATAAGGGAAGTAGTTCATAGTAAGTGGGTGAAGGATGTGTGTCAACATGTCCTGCGATCTCTTCTATTAATTTGGACCGTGAGATTCTTATGTTGCGTCTGCTTGTCAACTTTATGTGACCTACACTAGTCGTTTTACAGCGGCTATCCCCTTGGAGGGTTGTAACATGGGATTCAGAATAACTCAAACTTCAGAAATGGATATGATTTCTTAGGTAGATTCTCAACCTTGACTCTCCAATTCAGTAGTATCATTAGAGCCAACCTCTGAGGTTTGAAAATGGAGGGTTACACATACGAGAATTACTAAGTGTTAGTAAGTTCTTGATCGAAAATGGTAACTAATTGACTATAGAAATATGAGTTATTCTGGAATTAGCATTTTTGCTTCAGTGAAGGAGTATTTAACTGCCCCTCGGTGGCATCTATTCTGACTCATTAAAGTATCATTGCAAATAAAATAATAAAAT
Source organism: Benincasa hispida (assembly GCF_027475165.1). Lineage (NCBI taxonomy): Eukaryota > Viridiplantae > Streptophyta > Magnoliopsida > Cucurbitales > Cucurbitaceae > Benincasa > Benincasa hispida. The sequence goes on from NC_143482.1 coordinate 54,872,512, forward strand.
AATAAAATTTGGATACATTAATACTTTGCTAAAACATGATTGGATTTAAAAGCAATTCACTAATAGAAATTGTTTATACTTTCAGAGATGACTAGCTCATTAATACAGTTACTGGCTTCTGAGAAACTTAATAGGGACAACTACGCTACATGGAAATCAAACCTGAATACAATATTGGTAATAGATGACCTGGGGCTCGTTTTAACTGAAGAATGTACTCCTAACCCCGACTCAAACACAAATTGAACTATTCGAGAAGCATATGACAAGTGGACAAGAGCATATGAAAAAGCCCAAGCCTATATTCTTGCCAGCATATCTGATGTTTTGGCGAAGAAACACGATCACATACATACCGCTAAAGAGATTATGGAATCTCTGCTGAAGATGTTTGGACAATTGTCTTTCTCCCTTAGATATGATGCCATCAAGTACATTTATAACTGTCGTATGAAATAAGGGACCTATGTTAGAGAACATGTCCTAGACATGATGGTCCATTTCAATGTGGCAAAAGTAAATGGAGCTATCATAGACGAGAAAAGTCAGGTCAATTTTATTCTAGAGTCTCTTCTAAAGAGCTTTTTGCAGATTCGCCAAATGAAATGATGAACAAGATAGAATAACTTAACTACCCTTCTCAATGAGCTACAAACTTATCAGTCTCTTTTAAAAACTAAGGAAAAAAAGCATAGGTAAATGTTGCCACTACAGATAAAAGAGGATCGTCCCCTAAGATAAAGTCTGACTCTTCTTCTTCTTTCAAGAATAAAAGTGTTCAGATGAAAAAGAGTAAGGGGAAAAGGAAGGCTCTTACTGACTGCAAGGGTCAGGCTAAAGTTGCAGACAAAAGAAAGTGTTTCTACTGCAATGAAGATGGGCACTGGAAAAGAAATTGCTCGAAGTACCTTGTAGAAAAGAAAGCGAAAAAAGCAAAATAAGGAAATTAGTTTCTAAAGAATGCTTGCAGATGAGGAGACAACTTTCAGGGTTGTGAACAAGGGAGACTATATTAGAAAAATCAGTGGGAATTCCTGAAGTTATTTTCAAAAGATAGATTCATTATATTAGATAATATATTTCTTGTTAATATAATGAAAATTCTTTAATCTATCTTTTGTAAGAACATTGGTATACAAGTATGTTTTGACATAAATAAAGTGTTCATTAGCAAAAGATGTTTTTTATTTGTTCTATTATATAACAACTTCTATGTTAAAATCGACCAAAGCATAAGCCATTTCAAATATTCAGATATTTAAAACGGCTGAAAACCAAAAGACAAAGGTTTCTTCAAGTACTTATATTTTGCAATTAAAGATTTGGTCACATAAACCTTAATAGGATTGAGAATGGTTAAAAGTAGTAACCTAAATCAGTTAGAAGACAATCTTTTAACATTATGTGAATCTTGTCTTGAAGATAAGATAACCAAAAGATCTTTCATAAGAAAATGTCTTAAAAGCCAAAGAACCCTTAGAGCTCGCACATTCAAACTTCTATGGTCCGATGAATGTCAAGGCATGAAGAGGGTATGAATATTACATCGGTTCTATTGATGATTATTCAAAGTACGGTTATATTTTTACCTAACTTGATCATAAGTCTAAAACACTTGAAAAGTTCAAGGTGTATGAAAACTTGTTAGGTTTAAAACAATCAAGACATTTTTATCAGATCGAAGTGGAGAGTACATACAATCTAAGATTTTCAAGACTATTTGATAGAACATCGAATCCAGTCACAAACTCTCTACACCTGGTGCCTCAGCAGAATGGTGTATCAGGAAGAAATACATAACCTTGTTAGACATGGTTCGATTAAAAGATGAGTTATGCTCAGTTGCCTAAATTGTTTTAGGAATACACAGTAATGACTGTTATATACTTTTTTAACATCATTCCATTAAAAGGTTTTCTGAAACTCCATATGAGATGTGGAGAGGTCATAAAAACTATTTATGACAAGTAAAGGATGTTTACATATTTCAGAATTTGGGAAAAATCTGCACATGTGTTGGTGTCGAACCCTAAGGAAATGGAACATCGTTCAAAATAGTATGCCTATCCATAGACTACCCAAAAACAGTATACTTTTTCATCGGCACATGTGTTGGTGTCGAACCCTAAGGAAATGGAACATCGTTCAAAATAGTATGCCTATCCATGGGCTACCCAAAAACAGTATACTTCTTCAACCAGAAGAAAATCAAATATTTGTATAGACAAATATTACTTTACTTGAAGAAATATACATGAGAGATCATAAATTATCGTATCAAATTTCCATAGTAGTTATAAAAAATCAACAAGAGTTATTGATTAAGCTAATCCTGAAACAAAAGTTGTTAAGACTAGTCAGATGCATCTTTTTCAAGGAGTTGGGAGTGCCTCAATATAGTGGGAAGGTTGGGTGATAACCTAACCATAACATGGGTTTAATAGAAACTCTAGTCATCAAGACCCTAGGTATATGATACCTAGTAAAGACAAACTATGGGTATATGATGCCTTAGTTTATTGTATTTCTTTCTAAAAACTCAACAACTCAATATTATGTGTGCAAATGTGACCACTGAAGTTTTAGTCCAAGTGGGAGTTTTTTGGGTTTTATGTCCTAAAACTCGTGGTTTGTAAATAATAAACTTATTATGTTAATCAATATAGAAGTTATTGAAGTTTGATTCAATAAAGTTGTTATTGAATGTATGAATTGCTCATTTTATTTTAGAAATAACATAAATTAGATAAATTAAGATCCATGATTATTACATGAGTACTTGAACTTTATGTGGAGATATAAAAATGGAATAAGTTCGAGTAAATAGCCAGAATGGTATATAGTATACGGATAAGGCTAGGTACATTATTCTGGGGGACACTATCGGATGTGACCCACTTTGTAGATGTTACAATTATTGTAAAATGCTACAAACAAAGTGATCTTGATTCATTCATGTGGAGACATGCGAGTGGGGGCGTCCTATGCAAATAGTTTGTATAAGATCGGACCAAGAAATTAGTTACTCTTACTTTATAACGTTGTTTACTATTTAAGACTGACTATTTCAAAACGATGACCTAGGTAACTTGACCTTAATCCTGAGCTAACTATGAACTCTCGCTTATTCGGGATTATCCTTAGATTTGCATAGGTAAGGGTTGGCTCAACAGCGCCAGCTCAATAAGCCTTCTATTTCAGGGGTAAGATCGGGTAGATAGCTAGGAACTTAGGGTGCAAGATGGAATTCACTCTTACCTGTTTTTAGGGATAATAGAGAGGTTGTTCCGGGTCTTGAACAAGGGGCCCCACTCTCTCATTGTTCTGAGAGGGACTCGGTTTAGTGATTGGATCATAAACCAATTGTTTATTAGAGAATCAGTGAGATTTAAGGAACAAGATGTCATCTCGGAGGTAAAACAACTTTTGACCCATCCGTTATTACGAAGAACCTGTGAAGAATTGACTTACTGATTATGATTATATCAAGTGGCAAAATTATATCTATAGTGAGGGGAGTGCAACTACTGGGCTTTAGTATAGTGATCCGATAGTTAACGAATGTTGGTTAATTCGAGTTAAAGAGTTTAGCCGATTAATCTCGAATCATTGGAGCCCATGATTTTTAGGTCCATTAGGTCCCCTTTCTAGCTCACAAGCGGATTAAACCTTAGAATAGAGTGATGAGTAAATTTGAAGTGTTCAAATTCAAATTGAGGGAATTAGTAATTATATGTGATATAATTACACGTTTAATTAACGAATTAAACAAAATTTGAGGTTCGGATAATATTTAAATATGATTTATATATTAAAATTACATGAATTAGGATTCATGTTTGTGGAATTAGTGGTGTAAATAATTTGATATTGGATATTAAATTATTTTAGTTAATTATTTGAATCAATTTTAATTAGATTTATTATTTGAATTAATTTTATTTAAAATTAAAAATTTGAATTTTTGGAAAATTAAAATATTAAATTCCATTTTAGTTTTAATTAAATTTTCTGAAAATTTAATTAAAGAAAAATTGGATTTATTTTAATAAAATTGGAAAAAGGGAAAAAATGGAACAAGTGAGTTTCTCCCATTTTTGCCACTAAAATTCCACTTAATCTATTGATGTTTTGGTGTCAAGTTATTATGCAATTTGATTGTACTATCAAGTTGAACAAAACTAAAGTTGGTTGGCGGGAAATAATGAGCACACACTAGTGTTTTTTTGCTAAGTTTTGAATGAGGAAGAGTTCTTCATCTTGAAACTATTAAAAAAAATCCCTTCAAAATTCCCTAAAAAAATCAATTTATCTTGGGTTCCACCACCCAATCTAAGATCCTAGAGAATAATAGGGGAAGATCCAGTGGTAGTCTACAAGCTTTTGGAGTCAAGATTAAGGTTGAATTCGTGGATTGAAGAAGGTCTACAAAAGTATATCAGAAACCCTATTTTCTATTCTATGAACATGCTTTCTTAATTGCTAAAATTGATTAATTATAGTGCTTAATGATTTTTTTTGCTTCCACTAATTGCATGCTAACTCCAACAACACCTTCATCAATAAGTCTCTCAAGTCGTCTTTTGAAGAAATTCGTTGAATAGTGATATCGATACTTTATGCTTTATCATCTTTATATAATAACACTATTGGCTAGCCTCGTACATCATCAAGATTTTAACATCATTAAAGTAGTTGTTATGATATACTTCATAAACTGCTATAATACAGAAATTCTTCCCTATGTACTAAGTAACCTGTTTAAGATCTAGTTCTTATGGGTTAGATAAGTAACCTGCATCTTCACAATCAACTAAATCATAATTAGATTTATGGGAATAAAATAAATACATATAAACTAATTGTCAAATAAAAACATAGCATATTTTTAACTCTACTCAAATATCTTTCTTTGGAGGAATATTATATTTATGCTATGATAGGTAGCGTATAAACTAGTAAAGATATACGTGCATTTATTTTCCAAAAATTATAGTTCTTCAGGACCCAAAGTTCTTCATTATCTTTTTGACATCTGTTGATATAAACTTTTCACACTAAGTTGAACCATCATAGGAATGTTTAATGGTGGAACTAGTCCATATAAGATCTTATATGTATATATTAATGTAATTCCATCTGCTTTATACCTTATTTGCAAGCTAAGGCAAAACTTATCATCTCAATTTATTTTTTAAGAAATTCTATTTGGCCTTGAAATCTTTTTAGAAGTTTGTGCTTAAATTATCAATATATATATAAATAATATATATAATAAATCTTAGTTTGTGATTTCTTAATAAAAGCATATGGACAAATAGGTTTTATTTTTATACCCTTGTATCAACAAATATTTAATAAAGTGATTATATCACATTCTTCAGTAATGTTTTATATATAATTCTTTAATATTTGAATTATATGAATTTGGTACCTCTAATCATTTTGGGATATAGTTACTAAGAGATTCATATAAATGTATAATGACTACATCCATAAGATGTATGTTAAGCTTTTCATGCACAACTAGATAAATTTGATATCTCATGGTATTGTATCCTCTATAGGAAAATATGTCCATTTTAATCAATATCATTTCTTTGCAAGAATTATTGTGGAACTTGTCTCATGTTAGATAATGTGACCTCATTCTATTTGTTTTTCTTACAAATATTCACTTGTCCCACATGTTTGGCATTCTCTAATGTTTAAACTACTAGTTCTCACAATTAAAAAAATAAGTTTATTTTTATTCGATCATTTCTTTCCACATAAGTCAATCATTTCTATGTCACAATATTTTTTTTCCAATATACCTGAGTATATAATACTCATTTTCATAAATAATATCATGAGTAACATTGTATGCAAAAATGTTGTCAACTTATTTAAGTATGGTTGAAGGGATCAAATCCCGTAGCGAAAGCATTATGAACGTCTTGCATCCCGCAATTTGATATTTACATAAAGAAATTAAGTATATTGAAACAAAATATAAACATGTAATATAACATGCTTTAGGAAAAAAGATTAAAACCATTCTTACCTTTGTAGATTCTCAAACTTTACGAACAATCATCTTTAAGTTCCAATGAATGGCTCCTCTAACGATCTTGATCACAAACGATTTCTTAAATAATCTCGAACACTACCACGAGAGTAACCTCGTTATTCTCTAAAAATTCAATAAAGAGATAGGTGGTATCCAATTATTGGGAGAGGGAGAGAAGAAAAGGGTTTTGGAGAGTAGAGAGAATTCTTTTTGTGGCTTAGGGCAAATTTTGCACAATAACACTTGTATGTTATTGTTAGTGTCTGTGTTAATATAACCCAAATGGGTCATAAGGAGGTCTTTATATGGAGAAGGGTCAAACTCTTTTCCTAATCTTTTTCCTATTTCTCTTCTTCACAATTAATTAATTAAATAACACCAATTTAATTAATTAACCCAATTAATTAAGTAACACTTATTTAATTAATTAGCACAATTACATAACACTTATTTAATTTAATTTGCACATTAATTAAATAACTATTTATACATTAAATTTAATTATCATAACCATCTTATATATATGTGCAATGTCTCTCTCTATTAATTAATCCTTTGTGAATCTAATTTATTTGAATTAATTAATTGAATCTTATTCAAATACTACTTTCCAATTTAATTTGAATTATAGATCATATCCATAATCTATTATATATTAATCACATTAATATATAGTTTCTTGAAATTAATTTCAATTCAAATCATCTCTTTTAAATATCATCTAGTGAGCTAACAAAGGGACCTAATGGATCAGTAGATCAGAAGCTCCAATGACATGAGATTAATTGGCTAAGTTCATTAACCAAATTAATCAATATTCGTTAACTGTGGATACACTCCACTAAAGATCCACAATTGCACTCTTCTCATTATTTTTGTGTCAATGGATATAGACCAATAACAACAAGTTAGTCCTTCACAAGTATTTGTAACTCCAACTGGGTCTAATTATCATTTTACCCTTGGGTTACCTATGACTTCTTAAGTACCAGTTCTCCTCTAATGAACAACCTGTTTATGGTCTAACCAATACACAGAAACCCTTCTCGGGCCAATGAGAGGGTATGACCCTTTGTTTAAGTTCTGATGACACCACTTAATGGAACACTCATCTACTTACCCTTAAGACGGGAAGGAGTAAATTCCATCTTGTATGATTATGTTTCCAACTCTCTACTCGGTCTTGTCCCCAAAATTATAGGCATATGGGTCAGTGAACTAGCCATCCTCACCTATACAAATCAAAGGACAATCCCTCATGAATAAAAGTTCATAATATACTCAAGATTAAGACAAAGTTGCCTAGGTCATCCTATTGAAATAGGAACCTAATGAAAGAACCATTAAAGGTCCTTGAGCGGAAGCATGGGATTAGACCAAATACCCAAAATTTACAGAACAAAAATTTTACAGCAAGATCATACAAATTATGCACTTAAAAGAAAATTGCAGCATGCTTTAAAATAGAAAATATAGAATTTAAGAAACCTTACCCATGAAGAACTATTCTTCACGAGATTCCTTCTCCAGAACTTGCCACGAACAATCTCGAACCCTTAAACCGTCAGTGAGGATACCACCATGAATGGTTCCTCTGTATTCTCTGGATGAGAAATCAGGAGTTTTGCAGGCTTTGACTATTTTGGAAGAGAGGGTTTTTTAGAGTGTTGAGAGAAAGAGATGATAAGCAACAATTCTCACAAAACTTTTCTGTATCTCTCTTTTGTGAAAAACACACTAGGAAGAATAAGAACTGAAGGAAATCGGATTCGAGATTTCCATGAGCAGCGGAAGTAAGGTTATTCCAAATCATAATCATGAATGAATAATATATTTACAGTCGACTTCAAAACAAGCGGTTATGCAAATAATTCAGAAATTACAACATGAATAACTCAAATGAACAAAGAGCAAACTCTACACACATTTGAAGAAGTGTCTCCACATTTCTTTGCACACGACCGCTTGAACAACAGCAACCTCGAACGCTCGATCTACATGACCGCAACACAACACGAACACTTCGCGCTCGTCCTCAACGATCACCTTGGCCATAAATTCCTCAGCAACAGCACGAACGACCTCCACAAAACCTCGACGGTGTCGAGTTGACTCTGACACCACCAACAAGTCTACCTTAGTATTTCTGTATTAGAATCTAGAGGATGGGCTCTATTCGAACTTGGTATGAGGCAGACGAAGAAGCAAACACCGATCGTGTACATGACTGGCAAGTGGGAGATTGCAGAGACCTATTGCGTAGATCGATGCCCAATCGTTTAGCTAAAGCTAAGCGATTGTCTAGTAAAAGCTATACGACTATTTAGCTCATCGCTTAGCTCGGTCTGTCACCTATAGACACTACACGATCGTTTACTTTAAGCAAGCGATCGTCTAGCAAAACTATGTGATTGTTTAGTAAATACTGTACGAACGTTTAGCTCGCCACTGCATGATCGTTTAACTAGCCCAACCTGTTGTTTAGAAAATCTATATTTACTTGACGACTCCGTGAGATTCTTTTGTGCGAGAGAGAAATCTCAAAAACTTTTTAGGAAAATCTTTTCAACAATTTATAAATCTTACTAAAATTAGGAAAACGATTTTTCTTTTATCTCACGGTTACCATGAATCCAATAACCACCCATTCAATTGGTTATTAAAGAAAAAGAATTAATTATCCAATAATTATTATTATTATAAATATAAATGATAACCAACTTATCATATTATATTTATAACCTATAGTTTTAATATTTCATCTCATGAAACATATAAACCATAGTTCTTTTTCTATTCCATGGTACTTAATGTAAATCTCATTTACATCAATCTTCCATTAAATGTATCTCATACATCATATCTATTATATCATATATAATCAAAATACCTCTTGTCAATTTGAACATTTCAAATCAACACCAAGAACTGATTCTCAACTTGAATCCACTGAGCAACCAAGGGGACTTTATGGACCTGTGCTTGAAGTTCCAACGGTACGTGAATAACTGACTAAGCTCTTTAGTCATGGGATCCACCATCCGTTAACTGCAAGGCACTTCACTAAAGACCGACAGCTAAACTCTCCTTATCACAGATATATTATAGGTCCATCTTAACCAATCAATAGTACGACAACCTTTCATAGATCGCTCGTAAGTACAGCTGGGCCAATAACCGTTATGCCCCTGTAGTTACATCTGTCTCCTCAAGTACCATTGATCTCTCTAATGAACATAAGTCATAGTCCTACTATGACTGAGTATTCTCTTCCAAAGAGAAGTTGTGGCCATTATGTTCAAGCCCCAGAATCAGCCTTTAAGAGAGCAATCTTTCTACTTATCCTTGCTTTGGGAAAGAAGTGAATTCCATCTTGTGGATTGAGTTCCCAGCTCCCAGATCAGACAAGTCCTCAAAAAGGTTGGCATGTTGAGTTGGCAATCTGGCCATTCTCACCCATACTAATCAAAGGACCACCCTCAAAGGCAGGAGTTCCCAAAACACTCAGGATTAAGGTTATGTCACCTACGGTCATTTAGGTAAGATGTAAGTCTTTAGTATCAACGGTGTTATATACAGAGTCTAATCATCTTGTGGTCCACGTCTTATACAAACTCTTTGTATAGGACACCCTCGCTCGCATGTCTCAACGTGAATGGTTAGGATTTACCATCTGTAGTAGTTTACAACACTTGCAAACCTCTACAAAGCAAGTTGTATCCGTAGTGTCATCGGGACCAGGTATCCCACCTTAATCCTTATCTACAGACCTATTTAGGTTATCATTTAAGGCATGATCCACTTGTATATCACATATACATGCTTAAGTTCACATAAGATAACTAAAGAGCTTTGTTTATTGGATATGAGTAAATGCCAGAATTAAATAACACTTATTTTATTTATTAAACAATGTGTATCTTTACAAAACAACGAGACTCCGCTAGAATTAGGACACCAATCCCAACAATCTCCCACTTGTCCTAATGACTCGGGAGACTAATGTACAATACAATATAAAAAAGTACAATATACAATAAAATAGGGCATACCACAGTATCATCTCCCACTTACCTTAGACAAGATGCCATATGTCCCGCAGACCCAGACTCTCCAGGTGACCCTCAAACACTATAGTCATGAGGGCCTTTGTAAAGGGATTAGCAACGTTGTGCTCCGATGCAATCTTCGTGACTATCACATCACCGCGATGCACAATCTCCCTGATCAGGTGATATTTCTGTTCTATGTGCTTACCCCGACAATGACTCTGAGGTTCCTTTGAATTTTCCATAGCCCCGATGTTATGACAATACAGTGTGATTGACAAATCCATATTTGGAACAACTTCCAAATCTGAAAGAAACTTCCTCACCTAAATAACCTTCTTAGCTGCTTCATAAGTCGCTACGTATTCGGCTTCCATAGTAGAGTTCGTGATGCATCCTTGCTTGATGCTTCGCTAGACTACAACCCTTCCATTCAGAGTAAACACTAACCCCGATGTCGATTTACGAGAATCTTAATCGGTCTAAAAGTCAGAGTTCGTGTATCCCGTAAGGATCAGATCTTATCTCCATACACAAGCATGTAGTCCCTCATTCTCCAAAGATACTTGAGGATTATCTTGACCGTCGTCCAGTGATCAAATCCTAGATTGGACTGATACCGACTGACAATCCCTACTGCATAGCAAATGTCAGGTCTGGTACACAACATTGCATACATAAAGCTTCCTACAATATAAGCATAGGGAATCTGTCTCATTTCCTCAACTTCTTAAGGTTTCTTAGGACATTGATCCTTAGACAGAACGATTCCATGCCTAAAGGGTAACAAACCACTCTTGGAATCCTGTATCCTGTACCTGATCAACATCTCATCAATGTACGATGCTTGAGATAGGGCTAACCGTTTGTTCTTGCAATCCCGAATGATCTGGATCCCTAGAACATACTGTGCCTCACCCAAATCTTTCATTTGGAACTGGGCAGCTAGCCAACTCTTAATGTCAGTCAGATACCCTACATCATTCCTAATGAGTAGGATATCATCTACATATAGTACCAGGAAAGCTACTGAGCTATTGATGATCTTCTTGTAAACACAAGGCTCATCAACATTCTGGTCAAAGTCGAACGACTTAACAGTAGTGTCAAATCTGATGTTCCAATATCTAGATGCTTGTTTCAGCCCATAAATAGACCTATTAAGCTTACAAACTCTTTGCTCTTGATCTGGAACTACAAACCTATCTGATTGAGTCATATAGATGGTCTCCTCAAGATTACCATTAAGAAAGGCAGTCTTGACGTCCATTTTTCATATTTCATAATCATAAAATGTGGCTATGGACAAGAGAATCATGATAGACTTCAACATGACAACATGTGAGAAAGTTTCCTCATAGTCAACTCCCTCGACCTAGGTATAACCCTTTGCCACGAGTCTAGCATTAAAGGTTTGCACATTTCCATCTACACCTCTCTTTCACTTATAGATCCATTTACATGAATAACTAACTAAACTCTTTAGTCACGGGATCCACCATCCGTTAACTGCCAGGCACTCCACTAAAGACCGACAACTGAACTCTTCTTACCACATATATTATGTGTTCATCTTAACCAATCAACAGTGCGACAACGCTTCGCAGATCGCTCGTAAGTACAGCTGGGCCAATAACTGTTATGCCTCTGTAGTTACATCTGTCTCCTTAAGTACCATTGATCCCTCTAATGAACATAAGTCATAGTTCTACTATGACTGAGTCTTCTCTTCCAAAGAGAAGTTGTGGCCACTATGTTCAAGCCTCAGAATCAACCCTTAAGGGAGCAATCTCTCTACTTATTTCTACTTCGAGAAAGGAGTGAATTTCATCTTGTGGATTGAGTTTCTAGATCCCAGCTCAGACAAGTCCCCAAAAAGGTAGGCATGTTGAGTTGACAATTTGGTCACTCTCACCCATATTAATCAAAGGACCACTCTCAAAGGCAAGAGTTCCCAAAACACTCAGAATTAAGGTCGTGTCACCTATGGTCGTTTAGTGAGATGTAAGTCTCTAGTATCAACGGCGTTATATACAGAGTCTAATCATCTCGTGGTCCAGGTCTCCACATGAATGGTTAGGATCTACCATCTGTAATAGTTTACAACACTTACAAACCTCTACAAAGCAAGTCACATCCGTAGTGTCACCAGGATCAGGTATCCCACCTTAATCCTTATACTACAGACCTATTTAGGTTATCACTTAAGGAATGATCCATTTGTATATCACATATACATTCTTAAGTTCACCTAAGATAACTAAGGAGCTTTGTTTATTGGATATGACTAAATGCCAAAATTAAATAACACTTATTTTATTCATTAAACAATGTGTATCTTTACAAAACAACGAGACTACGAGAGAATTAGGACACCAATCCTAACAATGAACAACTTCCTCTTTTTTTCCCCACTTCCATGTTTTTAGAGAGAAAATAGGTGAAGAGAGTTACAATTCCCTCCCAAAATGATTTTTAAAAAATAAAATAATTTATTTTCATAAATCGATATATTTATATGATAACTACCTTATCATATAATATATATATATATACACAATCAAATCCGAACGAACAAAATGTTGAATTGAATCGTACCAGTCTTTACTGGGGGTTATTACTATATATATATATATATATATATATATATTAAACTATATGGTATATTAAATATAACACGTAACTTATAGTTTCTATAATGTATCAAATACAATATAACCTATAGTTTATATTCTCTCATCAATGACATTTAATATAAATCTCATTTATATTAAATTTAATTATGTGAATCAAATTCATATAATTATATTTGAATCATATTCAAATATTTATTTCTTCTCAAATAAACTTTATATTATAATGTATCAAAATACATTATAGTAATTATATCATATATAATTAGATTAAATTAACTATATCATATATAATTAATTCCTGAATTTAATTTGAACAATTCAAATTAATCTAAAAATTGATTCTCATTAATTCCCGTTGAGCTACAGATGGGACCTCATGGACCTGTAGCTTGAAGCTCCAACGATACGTGAATAATTAATTAAACTCCTTTAATTAAAATATTCACCATCTGTTAACTGTCGGGCACTTCACTAAAGATCGATAGCTGCACTATTCCCACTATAGATATATTTCTGTGTCCATTGGATATAACCACAACAGTACGATGACCCTTCACAAATTGCTTGTAAGTACAGCTAAGCCAAAATACCGTTTTGTCTCTATAGTTACATATAACTCCTTAAGTACCACTGATCCCTCTAATGAACAATAAATCATACTCTACCAATGACTAAATCCCTCTCAGGCCAGGAGAGGATATGACACTGTATTGTTCACGCCTCGAAATCAGCCCTTAAGAGAGCAATTTTATCTATTTACCCCGACGTTGGGATAGGAGTGAATTCCTTCTTGTGTAGCTGTGTTCCCAGCTCCCCAATAAGACGAATCCTCAAAATGGTAGGTTTGTTGAGTCGACGATCTAGCCACTCTCACCCATACAAATCAAAGAACCGTCTTCATAGGCAGTAGTTCACAACTCACTTAGGATTCAGGTCATGTTACCTATGGTCATCCTGGTGAAATATAAGTCTTTATTATGAACGGCGTTATATAATGAGTCTAAACATTTCGGGGTCCGGTTTTATACAAACTCCTTTGTATAGAATATCCCCGATCACATGTCTCCACATGAATGATCATAACCAGATCATTTGTAGCACTTTACAACAATTGTAACATCTACAAAGTGATTCATACTCGTAATGTCACCAGGATCAAGTATCCAGCATTATCCATCTACTACAGATCATTTAGGTTATCACTTAAACATGATTCACATGTATGTCTCTACATACATGTTTAAGGTACAAAGATAACCTTGGTTGATAATTTATTGGTTTGTGATTAATGCAACTAATTTTGAAATAAAATATCACATATTTTATTACATAAATAAAATGTTTGTACATTATAATTACTAACTATAGAACCCTACGAGATTTAGGGCATCAACTCCAATACCTAACTAGTTAACGATGTTATATCTAATGGTTACTATGTGGTATGATCTTATGCAAACTCATTGTATAGGATACCTCTACGCTCATGTCAACTACACGAAGGCGTTAGATCATTACATTTGTATCAAATACAAAGTGGGTCGTATCCATAGTGTTACCAGGATAAGGTACCCAGCCTTATCCCTATATTATAGACCATTCAGGCTGTATCTTGAACATTGATCCTTGTATATCTCCACATACAGTTCAAGACTCATAAGGCAACCTTGGATATTAGTTTATTGGATTTAGGGTTATTAAGACAAAAATAGACAAACAACACAAACAATAACGTTTATTGAATTAACATCTATAACTCTTTATTGATAACGATCAATTAATAAAATTTGCTATCTACGAGTTTTAGAGCATAAAACCCAACAATGGTTCCATCTTTTTCTTGTCATGACATATAATTTATCGAGATCTCTTTATTATTCTTATTTACTTCAAGATTCTTATGAGTGCTCAAAGGATTTCTTTTGGAATATTCATATTTTTAACTGAGTCATTTTTATTATTGACTACCTTTTTCGAGGATCTTTATCTTTGGAACCCAAGTGTCTATCACGGTTCTGATAAAGTTGACATTCGACGTACGGAAGCTATTAGGATCCTAAGCACTCTAATTACATCAATTTTAATGGATTAGTAAGCATGTTCACATTTTTCCAGTATTTAGGGTTTCAAGAATATACCTTTGAAGATTTCTCCAAAATGCTTAGAATCTCCTTGAGTTTCTTCTTCAATCTTCAAAGTAGACCACCACAAAAGTCTTCTCTACTAATATCAGGCCTTAGATTGGGTGGTGGAACCCAAATTGAGAGGGATTTGGTGTGCATTTTGAGAGTTGGAGAGGCAAAAAGACATAAAGTTTTTTCTTCAAAAAATGGAATTTGCATGCATCAAAATCTAAGATTCAACTTGTTTTTAAGCAAATAAAACATGCAAAGCAGCTGGGGTGGTGGATTGATACTCAATCCTCCACTATTTTTATTGATTAGGTATGATAATTAGTAGGAAAATCCAACATTTCCCACTCATTCATTCATTTATATTAATAAAATTTCATAAATGAAATTTAAATTTAAATTTATTTATCTATTTATAATTAAATTAATTTAATCAAATCAAATTAATTTTATATTTTTGAATTTTACAATTCAAAATTTAAATAAATAAATTATTAATTAAATAATTTAATTTAATATCAAATATTAAATTAATAAAACACCTAATTCAAAACATGAATCACTATTCATGTTATTTAATATTTAAATCATATTTAAATATCTCCAACTCTCCAAAACCATTTAATTTGTTAATTAAATGTTTGATTATATCAGATATAATAATTCAAACCCTAAATCGAATTTGAACATTTCAAATTGTCTCAACACACTATTCTAAGGTTTGATCCTTTTATGAACTAGTAGAGGGACTTAATGGACCTATAGATCATGAGCTCCAACGATTTGAGATTAATTGGCTAAACTCTTTAAACCGAATTAATCAATATTCATTAACTACCGAGACACTCCACTATAGTTCAGTAGTTGCACTTTCCTCACTGTAAATATATTTCTGTCCACTTGATTTAACAATAATCAGTAAGTCGATCATCCACAGGTTGTTCGTATTTACAGCTAGGTCAAAATTACCGTTTTACCCCTATAATACTTCTTACTTCTTAAATCTCCACTAATCCTCTAATGAATAATTGGTTTATGGTCATACCAATAAACTGAGTTCTTTTCAGCCATAGAGAGTGTGGGGCCTCTCTGTTCAAGACTAGGAGTCAGTACTTAAGGGAACAACCTATCTGCTAACCCTAAAATGGGTAGGAGTGAATTTCGTCTTGCAGGTCTATGTCCCCAACCATTTATCCAGTCTTACCCCTAAAATGGGAGGTTTATTAAGCGGTGATGTTGAGCTACTCTCACTCATGTAAATTAAAGGATAATCTTGAATAAACAGGAATTCATAGTTAGCTCAGAACTGAGATCGAATTTCCTTAGGTTATGAAATTGAAATAGTCAGTTTTAACATTAAACGATCGTTGTAAAGAAAAGTGACTGTTTCATGGTCCGGTCTTATGCAAACATCTTTTGCGTAGGATGCCTCCACTCACATTTCTCCACATAAACGACTTTGGGATCACATCATTTGTATCAATATACAAAGCAAGCCGCATCCATAGTGTCCCCAGGATAAGGTACCTAACCCTATCCATATACTCAATACCATTTTGGTTATATATTCAAACTTGATCCTTTTTATATCTCTACGTAAAGTTTAAGTATTCATGTTATAGCCATGGGTTCGATAGTTTATTGGATTTAGGAATCTATAAATGCAATTTATATGTTCAATAATAACTTTATTGAAATAATCTCAATAACATATTTGTTGTAAATAGAAATATGTTTAAAGTTTACAAACTGCGAGTTTTAAGACATATAACCCAACAACTTCAGGCATGTGGCAGACTCATTAGTATCGACAACTTATCGCATTAGGATATCAATTTTTGCAGGTGTATTTGCAACCATTATATATAACTTGGTCACTTTCTTACAACTATAAATGTATCTAGCATTAATTTGCAAAAATTTTACAAATGAATTATCTTTGAACTTCTAGTTTAAAGTGACATGTATGATGATCAAAATGAGACAATTTATGTATTTTATTCAATTTATTTTCCAAATTTTCCTTAACCCCTCCCCCTAATGTTAAAAAATTTATCCCATTAATAATAATAATAATTAAATTGTGTAGTAAGCAATCCACCCATCAAAGGTTCAAAGTAATTAATTGATGTTATCAATTGCACCATCATCTTAATTGTTGTTGTGGAACAATTTAAACATGTACTGCATATCTTGCATATGAAATATATTTGGCTTATAGTCATAAGCTCATTAGTCATTGGTCGAGCATACATAATAACATATCTCATACAAATCTAAAAATTTTGCTATTTAAACATACACTACATGATGTTTAACACTTATCCCAATCAATTATCAAATGTTTGGGATGCAAACTCACTAACATTATCAAAACAAAATAATAAGTATATATGTGACCATCAACTGAATGCACCAACAAAAATCATAAAACCATAATCTGTTCCAAAAGTAGGAAAGGTTCATTTTTAATTTTAGCTAGTGAGAGTTTGATAATTAATCTCTTGAGAACATGATACATGACAATTTATTAGATGGAAAAATCTTCTAGTTCTTCTATGGATGTTAATATATATTTTCCATAATTATTTTCACTATTGACATAAATGACTCATCATGTCAAAGGGAAAATATTTGGATCAATGAACTTCAGGTTCATTGTTGCATATATTTCAACTACACAAATATGTGTGAATATAATTTAGAAGGAAAAACATATTTTTTCTATATGCACTTCCCATAGAAGTCAATAAACATAGTATATGAATACTATATATTATTCTTATTATCAATATTTCTGGATGATATCTATTACAACGTATACCTTCCAAATTTACTAAACTTCTTTTTGATTTACAAGAGAATAAAGTATATCAATTGTCGATTTTGCTCCTCTGGCGAAGTGTTGTTTTCTTTTTTAAAATCTTTAATCAAGTCTACAAGACTTAATATCATATTTGATTTTTCAATTCAAGCATTTGAATTTAAAAATATATTGTCTACTTTTAAGTATAATATGCATAGATGTACTATATGCAAAACATAAATATTATTTATTCTTATTCTCCTTGTGAGATTTAAAAAAAATCTAAATATCTCATATACAAATTTTAAAAAACAATAATAATGTCTTCAAGAGACTCTGAGAAACTTGTAACATAATATCATATTTAGGAGTTAAAAAGATATATTATGTTCTCTTTAAGAGATTCAAATAAATTCTCAAATTTTATTTCCACACATCGTTTCTTTTTCATTAATAAGGATTTAATTCATATTATATGACAGGTACAAGATTATTGTCTCTTTTGCATCACATCTGAAAAATGAAATTTTTCTTCAAAACATTATATTTGTGTGTGTTTTAATAGACTAATTACTTCTTTCTTTATTAACATGATTTCGATCTCAATGATTAAATATTGGAACGTTCACTTCAGGAAATGATATATATTATTTGGTCAAAATTCATTATTTTTCATAGAAACATTTGTTTGTATGTTTTATTCAACCTCAAAATATATTAGATAAACATTCATCGCAATATTTCAAACTTTCTTTCTCAAACTGCTAATACAAGAGCATAGCATGTTGATATATGCTTATTAGTTTATAAACATTTATTAATTTAAAATATGTGCAACTACAGGTGCAAGACAAAAACAATGACCACTAATTGATTTAAGCAACTTCACATGTATTAAATCAAAATTAGCTTTAGAAAGAGTGATTAGCTATTATGCATAACTTTCAAACTTTACCATAAAAGAATTCAGTTATATATATATGTGTGTGTGTGTGTGTATATATATATGTATTTCAAAAGCTCACAAATTTATCCATATGAGAATAATTTAAATATTCAACAATCAAGTAAATTTCAATTATAGCCTAGCAAACAAAAATTGACTAATGTAACTTCCAAATTAGTTCCCAGGTACCGGTGTTCCCTTACGCTCAACTTTTATTTCTAATTCATTGATCTTTAAATTAGGAGTTAACTTCTAAGTGAATTATTAATCTTATTAAAACAAATTCATTTTAAGAAATAATCTTTAATATCTTAAATCTTATTTAAAGATAATCATGCCTATTTATTCTCATATTTGAAAAATAAAAGACAATATTATTAGAAAATAATTTTAACATATAAAAGTTAATATTAATATGAGAGAATCTTATCTTTATTTAAAAGAAACTAATTCTTGTTAAAAAAAAAATATGCAATTCAATTAAGGAAACAAATATCCTAATTTAATTTTTCATAAATAACAATTATATTCTAAGATATAAAAAATATAAACTAATTAGAAAAATATCTCAAACAAATATTTCAAACATAAGAAAATTAAGGTGCATAATTTGCAATTTATGATAGATACATTACATAAAAAAAAAAAAATGATGCATGATTTATAACATTGGTAGGATAAACAAATAAAAGAATCTACCTTGTAGCAAAGGAATAATGCAATTATGTTGAATGTTACCCCAACAAAAGTATTGATAAAATATTGATATGCACCTCATCTACAAAACTACGATATCAAATGCCTAATAAAAACGCAACAAATGCCTCTTTGAGTATTTATTAAAAATCAAATGGAATTTGAAAAGACGAAGAGAATGTCTATAATCATATGTATACAAACAGTTGGGAAAGTAACAAATTGAATTGAGGATAGAATTGTGCGTACTTTGAAATGCATTGTGTGCTTGTGATATAGATTAGAGAGAAGTTTGCACAACAACTCATAAGTTTTGTTTAAATCTCTTACCCACAAAATCATATCTCCTTTAATTTCCTAACTCAATTGCATAACGAGCAACTAAAAATTAATTATAATCTTGAAATGGTAAAAAATGTTGAAAAACTCACAAGTACTTTAAGACACAAGTTTGGACTCATGCCTAAGGATTTTAATTCCAATGCTCATATAATATTTATATCATGTTTACAATTTGATATAATCAAATGTAAAATATAATATCAAACATATCTTAACAACCAATTCACAAACACATAAATCATATATATAGTTTAAATAGAGTACTCACCTTCTTTGAATTTTAGTTTTAAATACCTCAATAATATGTAGGGACTTTATCGTTCTTGGTACTCCGATGAATCAACTCTAATCACAACAAAATCTCCCAAGTGGTAGAGACTCGTGCTGATAACGAGTGATAAAATAAGAAGAATATGAACAACAAAATAACATTGAAAGCAAGACAAGAGAGGAAAACAAAAGATAAGAAATAGAGAGCTAATATCAAACTCAATTGTGGCGTCCTCTACCCTATTTATAGGGCATGTTAGAGTGTATGTTACAAGGTAAAACTTAACGAGGGAGGTTATGGGATTGAATAACCTATGAAGATTATGAGTTTGTTATAACATAAATAAGTTATGGATATCTACAATATTACATTTACAATATATTTTACCATTTATTAGAATCATCCTTCTTAAAAAGTGACCCCTTTAACAAGAGAGACACTAGTAAATTTAATGGATATTTAATTTTTTTAAAGTCTTTCCATATATCGATTGTTTCATGAGACTAGTTGAGACCTATATAAGCTAACCCACACATTTATGGATCATTTGAAGATGTAAGGAAAAAAGTTTTCCCCTTGAAAATGTGTATATATTTGTAGAACATGAAAGTAATCGCTGGTTTTTCCATGACTTTAGCTTTATTAGACGAGAACGACATATCACAATTGTAATATAAGAATAATTTAGAATTTTGGTCAAAATCTCATAATTTCGAGATTTCGACATGCTCAAAATTTCAGTAATTTCCCCAAATTTCTTGAAATTTCAAATTTTCAAAATTTTCATCAATATTTCGATATTTCCATTGAAATTTCGAGGTTTTTTTTTTTTTAACTATGGTAGCTCAATGGAAGCTTTTTCCTCTCTTACAAAAAAAAAAATATTTTCAATAAACCTCATATTTTCATTCAAATATTTTCGATTGAATTTAGTCATAATCAAAGTTTCATTAACTACTTAGAGAAATTTTCATTAATTTTCATATAATTTTCCAAAAATTTCATAAAATCATGACCCCTTTTTTTTTTTTTTGAAAAGTTCGATCCTTGAATGTAAGTTGATGATTTCATGGGCTAACCCTTTTAAAGCCCATGAAATAATCCCCAATGAAAAAGGCCCACTCAACAATTGTTCGGCTCTATTTAGTTGGGTTATTTTGCAAAATTAGGCCCACTCAAATTCCACATAAGAGCCCATTTACTCACGATCGAATATAACCCGACCCGACTCGGGCGCAGAGAAAACCCCCTAGCACCCCAGTTTCAAGTTTCTTGCTCAGGAGGAAAAGGAAAAAGCAATTCCCTTTCGCTCATATTCTTCTGCAGAAGAAGGAACAATCCCATTTCATTCGGGTCAATTTCTTCCGTTTCCAGTCCTCTTACTAATTTAGCTTACTCCCTTTGTTCGTCTTCTTCATTTTCCAATTTCATTCGAGGGTTTTGATTCTGTTAGTCTTCTTCTCTGCTCAATGGCGCGTGACCCGGATGGCTCTGCTGGCGGCGGTGCTAGTAACAACTCCCAGCGTGAGGAGGCCACTCTGAAGGTCCCATCGAAGGACCCCAAGAAGAAGGATGAGAAGAAGGAAGAGGATCTGGTATGATTCATTCAATTCTTCACTAGTTAGTGCTGTTTGATTTCTATGAAATCAGAATAACCCAAATTGAAACTGGACGGATGGTGGCTTTGGTGTAAAATGTTATTGGTGTACTCTGAAATTTATTTACGGAGCTTAGCTTAAGTCATTTCTTACTTATAAGAGGTTACTCGTAGTACGAATTGAGGCGAAGGGAATATCTAGATTAGTTCATGTGCGATGTTAGTTTTACCTTTTATGTTTTCTGTAGTCAGTTGGGTATTGATCTGATGTGGGTTATTGCGTGCACAGTCGGAAGAGGATCTGGCCTTGAAACAACAGTTGGAGTTGTACGTGGAGAGAGTTCAGGACCCCGATCCTGGCCTGCAGAAAGTTGCCCTTGAGAGTATGAGGTTGGCATTTTTATTTGTAATTTAGTTAATACAGAAACTGTTGCTTTAAAGGTATTGTACACTGGGCGTGGAGGTTTACAATTATGATATAGATTGGCATATCCTGTTGAATAGGTTTATGTATAGAGTGTATATTTTCTTCACGGTTTCATGTTTTGAACTTATTTGAGAATTTTTATTCTAGGCAGGAAATCCGAACATCCACAAGCTCCATGACTTCTGTTCCAAAGCCTCTAAAATTCCTTCGCCCACATTACGGAACTTTAAAAGCTTATTATGAAACAATGGCAGACACCGATTTAAAGGTCGTTTTCTTGGTTATGGCCCATCACATTGTTAATTTGTTACCCATTTTTTATTTTGTTTTTCTAAAAAATTGTAACTCTACTTGCTTCTCAAATGCAGAAATACATGGCGGACATACTATCAGTATTGGCACTGACAATGTCTGCGGAGGGAGAACGGGTTTGTCTGCTTTCCTCAATATTTTCTTTTGTTTCTTTGTTTTAATATCATGTGTATGGAGCATTTTCTCTGCTTTTGGTGTCTTTGTGTCTCTTGGTCCTATGCTTATGTCTTATTCTAGCTTTATTACGTACGTATCCTTATGCAGTTACATATAAATCATTGCTTGTGAAACTTTCTCAGGAAAGCCTGAAATACAGACTATTAGGCTCAGAAGGTGATATTGGTTCATGGGGTCATGAGTATGTAAGGTGAGCGTATGGTTAGTACAACATTCTAGTGCTACTAATTACATGTTTTTTCCCCCTGGTCAGAGTGGCACTCATTAGAAATATTTTAGAAGGTATTATCTGTATTATACTCCAATTTTTAATGATATTGTAACCTCAGGAATTTGGCTGGAGAGATTGCTCAAGAATACACCAAACGACAGGTAATGGCAGTTCTATTAGAATATGCAACAACTTCCCTTTTCTCCTTTTCTTATCTAATTAATAGATTATAACATAAATATGCATGCTGTCTTTATGCTTGGTGAATTGTAGTGGGCTGATTCTGCATTTAATATTTTTCTACTATAGAGGAGGGTGTATTTACTGCTGCTTTCTTTTTCTTTTTTTTTTTCCCCTTTGTTTTCAGGGTGAAGAGGCTCCCATAGATGATTTGATGGAACTTGTTCAAGAAATTGTTGCTTTTCACATGAAAGTATGTCTATATAATAAGACAGTTGATAAACTTTGTTTGAATCTTCTTTGGACACTAAGCCATAGTTTTCGTAGATAAGGCAATATTTTTAGCAATGTGCATCTCTAATTGATTTTATTGATCTTCAGCACAATGCCGAACCTGAAGCTGTTGATCTATTAATGGAGGTGAGACAATATCTTCTATCATTATTATTTTTGTTATTATTTATTTATTTTTGGGGGTGTGGGGATGGGGAATAAGGTATGGCTGACTGAATTATCCAATTGATGTATATCAGGTTGAAGATCTTGATCTGTTAGTTGAGCATGTTGACAGTACAAATTTCAAAAGGACCTGTATCTATCTTACCAGTTCAGCCAAGTATGCAAGATCATCTTTTTGAGTTCTTCTGGTTCATATAATTGCACTTCCTTCAGTTTTACCATGTTATAGGAATTATTATCTGATACAAACAGTTGTGTTTTTAGACTTGTTTCAGCTCTCTGTCTATGATGGACGAGTGTAATGTATATGGTTGTGGGGCAAGGAAAGTGATTTATGTTTGTTTTACCGTTCTTCTAAAGAAAATGGTTTACCTAACTACTACTTGAATGTTGATGTATTATATTATGATGATGAATAAATATATTATTGCCTGTAAGACTTTTTCAATTTGAATAGGTCCATAGTTAGTGCAGGCCCAGTGGTTTTCCCCTTTTTTTTTGTTTTTGGGGGGGGTGCGTGTGGCTTGGCTTGGGAATAAAAGGAGGATTGTTGAAGTCTTTAGAGAGGCTCAGTTTGTTGTTAGGTTTAATATCTTTTGGTGTTGGTCTCAGTGGTGTTATTGTTCAATAAGTTCAATTATTTTAGATTGGAGCTCTTTTTGTATGGTTGACCGAGGTTACATTTTTAACTTGTTTTGTTGGTTTTGTATGCTTTCCTGTATTCTGTAATATTTTCTTGATGAGGCTAGATTCTCCATTAAGAAGTCATAGTATAATTTATTTGCAAACTTATAACCTCCACTAGTGTTGGTTTATCCTTTTCATTTTTTTGAACAATTTCCTTGATTATGATATTTAACTCCGCTAACATCACAGATATCTTCCTGGACCTGATGACATGCTAGCTCTGGACATTGCATATATGATATATCTAAAATTTGAAGAATATACCAATGCACTTCAGATTGCTTTGTTCCTCGACAACTTGCAGGTTTGCCCTCTATTTTAACCTTAAAACTTTTGCCCTTCCCCAAGTTTTATGTAACTACTATATTTTAACTAACTAGTTAACCATTGAACTTTGTCAAAAACCTCTTATCATATTATTTTTGTTTGTGTTTTTAACAATTTAATATGCCTGTTGTCAGTATATCAGGCAGATCTACCAATCCTGTGATGATTTGCAGCGTAAAAAGCAATTTTCATACATACTTGCTCGACAGGTAAGTTTTGAATAATCCATATTTTAATTCTTATGCAATTTAATATCGATTCAGTGGGTCTATTTTCTGATGCATTAATGTTAGGCATTTTGTTTGCGATTTTATTTTGTATATTCTTATACAAAATTGATGTTTTGGTTTTGGTGCATAATGCTTAGATTGTGAATCTCAATGTCATAATTGTGTAGTAGTTTTTGCCGTATTGCCTTGAATATGATTCCTTTGGGCTTGAAGAGATGGTTGGGTGGGGTACGAGATTGTATAATACATTATGGTGTATATATATCACTATCTACAATTATAGGCTGGTTGCTGGATTATTTTGAGAGATACAGCATTTATGTTTTATGAATGCTTGACATGACCAATTCTTCAGTGGCCTATTATTATCTACTTATTTTGTTCCATTAAAGAACTTTTTCTTGAATAAACTTCTTTTTTTTCTTTCATACAGGGCACTTGTTTTGAGCTTGATGAGGAGATGTGTGCTGATGACGATGATAGAGAGGCATTGCAGGAAATCATCAATAATTCCAAGCTAAGTGAAGGTTATCTTACCCTTGCTCGTGACATTGAGGTCATGGAGCCTAAATCTCCAGAAGACATTTATAAGGTATGGGTATTTTTCTCTTTTTCCTTAGGATAAGAAACAATATCTTCATCAACCCAAAAGGACAAAATGGCCTAAAAGACCAAGGGAAGAGGAAACACATGCCACAGAGTTGTTAAACAAAGGAAACCCTATTTATGTTGATTAAAAAGCTACTAAATACTGCATAAAGATTTATGGAGGGCACTCCGATCATAAGTCGTAATTTGTACAAGATCACAAAAGAAAGTACAGTAGTTCTGTTGTTTTCGTGAGGAGTTGCTGTTAGCAGCACTTTCTTCAGAGTTAACATAAGGTTAATAGTAATTGAAGGTAATTAAGACATTGCATGTGGCTTAGTTTGTACTTTCTTCATGCCATTTTTCATACTTTTAGATAGCTATTCACCCCCCCCCCCCCCCCCCCCCCCCCCCCCCCCCCCCCCCCCTTAATTGTATTTTAAATCCTTTTAAATGAGTGATGATGCGAATGATATTCAGATGTTAGTTTCTCTGGAGAATTCTTTTAAAAAGTTTCGAAAATTAATTTTTATTTTTACAAATGTATAGCACTCCTGATCCTTGGGGAGCTTTTTGTTGGGATTGTTTATCTCTTAATGGACAATTTGTAGACTGCTGTTTAATCGGTGTACACAATGTGGTTTAGCTTTTAATTTTGCTTAGTTGATGATTATCTGACAGCTGCTTGTTCATTACTTTGATATCTTATCCTTTACATTGGTTGATGTGATTTAATTTGTTGTTTTAGCATAGTACGATATTTTTTTTTTATCAGTTTTGTTGTTTTCTGTGACCCATTTGAGAGTCTGAGACGGTCATTTTTATTGTGATCCAAAGCACAAAATTCTGTATATTTTTTTTTCTTTAAATTTTATTGTTATTCATGAGTGTTACATCCACATTCTCATTATACTGATTTCCATCCGTGAAATATTTCAGGCACACTTGCTTGATGGCAGGGCTAGTGCTGGTGCAAGTGTTGATTCTGCTCGTCAAAATTTGGCTGCTACCTTCGTCAATGCTTTTGTGAATGCTGGCTTTGGTCAGGTAGAAGTTGTTCAATCAATGTGCAGAGGAAGTTACATATTATTTTAAGTTACATATTATTTTGGCTTCTTATCATTTGATATTGTCATTCCAGGATAAGTTAATGACAGTTACACCAGATGCATCCAGTGGCGCTTCTACAGGAAACTGGTTATTTAAGAATAAAGATCATGGGAAGATGAGCGCTGCAGCAAGTTTGGTAAGTTATCATTTGCACTATTTGTCTTTCCATTTTGATTAGCATCAGGTTGGTCTTATCATTTATCATCATGACTACAGGGTATGATTTTGCTTTGGGATGTGGATGCTGGACTTTCTCAAATTGACAAATTTTTGCACAGCAATGATAACCACGTTGTTGCTGGTGCATTGCTGGGAGTTGGTATTGTCAATTGTGCTATCAAGAATGATTGTGATCCTGTGAGTCTTACTTCTTTATTGTGTAGAACGTTGGAATCCACTTCAATTTTCTTAACCTTGTCATCCCTCTTTGCAGGCATTAGCACTTTTAGTAGAATATGTTGACAAAGAAGATGCATCAACCCGTATAGGTGCAATAATGGGCTTGGGCATTACGTATGCTGGAACTCAAAATGAGCAGGTTACCCATCTTTCTTCTTTCTGTTTGTTGGTTTAGTAAATGAATTAGCCTTTTTTGAACTCCTTTTTTACCACTGTCAGTGGTGCTTTGGGATTTTTACCACTGTCAGTGGTGCTTTGGTTTCTTATTTTGTTTTATTTCTTTTCAGGTTCTTTTAATCCTTTTCTTTTTGTTTTTCCACCGGACATTAAGGTTTTCCTTTCTCCCCCATTGGGAGTTTGTATATTGGAAGTTTTTTCTTCCTTCTCACGTATCAAGGAAAGATTTCTCTGTGGTTAAAATATATAAGATATTTTACTGTATGTTTCTGCAGGTCAATTATTTTTTCCATTCCTAATTGATATTTTTCATTGTATATTCTTTCAGCTACGTCGTAAACTGACCCCTATATTAAGTGATTCAAGAGCTTCACTTGATGTGATTGCATTCACTTCACTCTCATTGGGCTTAATATATCTTGGTTCCTGCAACGAGGAGGTTGCTCAAGCAATTATATTTACATTAATGGATCGACATGAGAATGAATTGGGGGATGCTTTAGGTCGCCTTCTACCACTTAGCCTTGGTCTTCTATACCTTGGAAAGCAGGTACGCCAGCAGTCTATTATGTATTCAGTGAATACATAATCTGTCGTAGTTATGATTATTTTCTTGTGTTTTAAGAATTGACCTTCAACTGAGGTTTTAGTGGTCATGCATTTTGAGGAAATTGAGACTCTTCCTTTGTAACACCATTCTGTTGATTCTAACAGGAAAGTGTGGAGGCGACAGCTGAGGTTTCCAAGACATTTAACGAGAAAATCAGAAAATATTGCGACATGACATTGCTCTCCTGTGCATATGCTGGAACTGGGAATGTACTAAAGGTATGCAGTTTTGTTATCAATTTATAAATACAGTGCAGCATGAATTAAACTGAGTTGTCTGTTTCTCACCCATTCAGGTTCAAAACCTTCTTGGTCATTGTTCTCAACATCTTGAGAAGGGTGAAACCCACCAAGGAGCTGCTGTGCTTGGAATTGCAATGGTGGCAATGGCCGAAGAATTGGGTTTGGAGATGGCAATTCGATCATTAGAGCATCTTTTGCAGTATGGGGAGCAAAATATTCGCCGTGCTGTTCCCTTGGCTCTTGGTCTCCTTTGCATCTCAAACCCCAAGGTCAGTGTGATGTGTTCTTATTATGTTTCGATCTATTCTTTAATTTCCAAACTATATAAAAAAAGTTTTTGAGCCAAAAAGTAGGGGAAAATATTGT
Source organism: Benincasa hispida (assembly GCF_027475165.1). Classification (NCBI taxonomy): domain Eukaryota; kingdom Viridiplantae; phylum Streptophyta; class Magnoliopsida; order Cucurbitales; family Cucurbitaceae; genus Benincasa; species Benincasa hispida. Next base: position 54,900,541 of record NC_143482.1, read on the forward strand.
AATTGCAAGGGTCAAGAGCTTTATAATTTGATGAAAACAGTTAACAATGTTATACCAAGGTTTAAAGCATGCTGCAAATACTCATATATAAACACTCCAACGTCCTAATATAGAGAAGTAGCCACAAATTTCTACTACTAATAGGGGAGGCTACATCGAGCCAAGCAAAGTTTTTTTGGTGAGTTGGTTCTGAGTGCGGACGTTTTCATGCCAAATTTAATTGTATGATTGGATAATTTGACCAGGTTAATGTTATGGACACGTTAAGCAGACTGAGCCATGATACGGATTCCGAAGTAGCGATGGTGAGAGCAGAGTTTTTGTTTTTATTCTAATGTCTTCATTAATTTTGTTGAGATTCAGTGTTAAAGTTTTTAAATGTCACAGGCAGCAGTAATCTCCTTGGGTTTGATTGGTGCGGGAACCAATAATGCAAGAATAGCTGGCATGCTTCGAAATCTTTCGAGTTATTACTACAAAGATGCGAGCCTTCTTTTCTGTGTAATGACGATGCTTATGCAATTTTCTATTCTGGAGTTCTCTTTCTACTTTCTATGAATAATTAGTGTCTGATCCCTTCCCTAAATGTTTGCAGGTCAGGATTGCCCAAGGGCTTGTACATTTGGGCAAGGGCCTGTTAACTCTTAATCCTTATCATTCCGACCGATTCTTATTAGCACCGTCAGTGACTGCTTTGGAGAATCCTTGTTCTTTTAGTTTATCTTTTGGAAGTAGTTTTATGATCTATCGTCTTGTTTTTCAAAAGCATATACTCTTCATTGCAGGACCGCACTTGCAGGATTAATAATTACATTGCATGCATGTCTTGACATGAAGGCCATTATCCTGGGGAAATATCATTATGTGCTCTACTACCTTGTCTTGGCAATGCAGGTCAGTTTTGGTTGATTCCCCTTTTCATTCTCCTTTCTAGTTTTATATTTTTTCCCACATTCTGACTTTTATATATATCCAACAGCCGCGAATGCTGTTGACTGTGGACGAGAATCTGAAGCCTCTTTCAGTACCTGTTCGGGTGGGTCAGGCGGTTGATGTCGTTGGACAGGCGGGTCGGCCAAAGACAATCACTGGTTTTCAAACTCACTCAACCCCAGTTCTTCTTGCTGCTGGTGACAGGGCAGAACTGGCCACTGAGAAGTACTAGAATTAGCCATATAGTTTGTGTAACTGTCTTCGACTTCGATTAATCCCAAGCTAACCCTAACTATATTTGTTCAGGTACATTCCTCTTTCGCCTATCCTAGAAGGATTCGTCGTTTTACAGGAGAACCCAGAATACAGAGAAGAACAGTAGCAAGGCATTGTAAGTAGAGGAATGGATAAATCACTGCTGTTTGATATGAATTCTAACCTGGATGTTGCTGGACAGCAAAGACATGATGCGGGATGCAGGGTTCGAGTTTAGTTTCGCTCGTCTTAATCTCATCCAAGCAGTGCATTGTTAGTTTTGATGAACAACCATGAGTTCGAAAAATGAGATGTGCTTGAATTGATCAAATTAATGTTTCATGGTTACTGTTTAGTTCCCGTTCACTCGGGATCTTATTGTATTTGATTTTTTTGGGAATAGAATCTCTATTTGCTTAGTCTAATTTGATGCAACGACGTTGAGTCCCACCTTGGCATGGTATAAAATGTTATAAACTTTTTGTTGTTTCGGGGACTTTTGGACTTTTTTTTAGCACAACTGTGGTAGGGGATGGAATCTCCAACCTTTAGAGATGGAAGTCATGCTAATACTATCGAGTTAAGTTTATTTTGGATAAGTTTATTTTGACGGACTTTTTGGCTATTTGCTTTTCAGTTTTTCGTCTTTTTTTCTTTTTTGGTATAAAAAGATGACTGCCTAGTTTCCCTGAGCAAATTCACTTTTTGAGAAAATTTTAATTTCAAGGGAGCAATTCATATTCTTTTATAAAAACAAGGATAGTTTTCAAATATAGTAAAATGAGCTATCATATTGTATAAATATAGTAAAATATTAGTATTTATTAGTGATAAATTATCAATGTCTATTATGATAGATATTGATAGTTATCATTTTACAAATACATACACATTTAGTTCTGTAACTATTTGGTACTTAAACTTTAAAAAATGCTATGTCCATGAATTTATTTGTTGACCTAGAAATTGCTAAATTTTATAAAGTGTTATATAAACTTCTAAACTTCCAATTTTTTTATCCAATAATTCACAAAATATTCAATTTTGTATTAAAAAGATCAATCATATGGAACATTTTTTTAAAATTCTACAAGTGTTTGAGATGCTGAATTGGTTATTATAATTTGAGGGTATTATATTTTTTGGGTTACAATAATATGTTTGGTGTGTGATGGCTTCTTATTGTTCCATATTAAACATAAAATTTAATTTAGTATTTAGAATAGTTGGTGTTTCTAATTATTATGACCTACAATTAATATTACTATTTCAAATAAGATTTTGTTGCCGTGTTTACTATTTTTTTATCAAGACTATGACAAACTTGACTATAATAACTAATTTAGTGCTCAAACACTCGCTTATTGCATTTAGAGCAAATTACAAAAACCACCCTTGAAATATGGTGACAGTTGTAATTATATCCTTAAACTTTCAATTTAAAAATTAAGCCCTCAAACTAAGAATTAAAATTGGGTCAAATTGGACTTCCAAACTTGCATAATTGAATAAATAAATTATAACTTTGTTTAAGTTTGATGGTTTACATTTTATCGTTTGTGGGTTCAATTTCTACGATTATTGTAAGCTTGAGGATTTCGATTTTAATACTTGTAAAGTTTATGAGCTCAATTTTTAAAATTAAAAGTTTGAGGGTACAATAATAACTATCATCATACTTTAGGGTAAATTTTGGAATTTGCCCTTGAATTTATTAGGACATGTTTAAAGCTCAATACAAAATTGAAAATTCATAAATTAATCGCAAAATAAAAAAATAAAAAAATAAAAATTAAGCCATATACTCATTTAGACCGGGTCAGGGCAGAACCGTAATCCGATACCCTTTTTGGGATAGCGTCCCAGCCGGGATTATTATTATTATTATTATTTTCCGGAAAGAAAATTTTAAGGTATATTTCAAATTTTGATTTTACTAAAAATAAATAATTTATTTGGGCACTTTCGTAAATTTGGTCTATCAGTGCAGGGTTTAACTTCTTCTTCAACCTCGGTTCTCCATCTCCTCTCTCTCCCTAGCTAGGGTTTTACTCAACAATGAAGGTCAAGGTGATATCCCGCTCTACTGATGAATTCACTCGAGAACGAAGCCAAGACCTCCAGGTGATTAACTGGGGTTTTATTTATTTATTTATTTATGGTTGAATTTCTTTCTTGCTTCAGTATTGATTGTATTGCTCCCATTAGAGGGTATTTCGGAACTTCGACCCCAGTCTCCGTACGCAAGAGAAGGCGGTTGAGTATGTCCGTGCTCTTAATGCCGCGAAGTTGGACAAGGTAATGTTGTGATGTGACACTATTGTTTCAGGTTGCCGAGTCGTTGGGAAATTTCGATAAATTAGTAAAGGTTCTCGTGTTTTCTATGTTTTAGATGTTTGCAAAACCATTTATAGGAGCAATGGATGGGCATATGGACGCCGTTTCATGTATGGCAAAGAATCCTAATCACTTGAAAGGGATATTTTCCGGTTCAATGGATGGAGGTAAATTATTCATTGCTTCAGCTGCTAGGTTAATATTGTTAGTTTTTTCTTCTTTAGTATTTCTTCTGTTTTTTTTTCTTTTTTTCTTTTTTTTGTTGTTGTTGTTTTTGCTTTTGTTTTTTGTGAAGTTTAGAGAAAGGTTGGAAGTTTTTGGAAAATTTACTCCTTTGTGTGTTCGTGTGTTTAATTCTTGTGGTGTTTTGGTAACCATTTATAATTGTATTGTTGTTGGGTATCTATATTCTAGAATCTTAAACTTCAATTTGCAGTAGCTTGTTATTTTCCATTTCCAACTGTCTAAATATGTATCCATCTTTTTTTTTTTTTTTTTTTTTAAAAAAAAACATAAATCTTGTTTTCATTGTAAGCTGATGAAGTCTCCTTCAGTAAATAGTACTGCAATGCTCTTGCTGCATTCAAACAATGGTATTGTTTTAAATCTCCAACAGTAATTGATTTTTGTGTCTACAGATATTCGGCTGTGGGATATTGCAAACAGGTAAAGTGATGTCTTCCAACCTTTTGATCTATATGCAGTACTGTTTTTATATTGGTCAACAAGTTTGGAAAATTTTTTGCTGCAATTAAAAATCCAAAAATAGATGCTAATCCACGTACATTATAGACGAACCATTTGTCAGTTTCCTGGACATCAAGGTGCTGTTCGAGGCTTGACTGCATCTACAGATGGACGCATCTTGATATCATGTGGGACAGATTGCACGTAAGGCACCATTCTATAGATGTACTATTGTATGCATTTTAGAAATATTAAGACTGTTATAAATCTCGACTTTGGACCAAACTTTCCTTGTTTGTTGTTTTTAGCGTCAGGCTATGGAATGTCCCAATTCCTACTCTGAATTCATATGAGACTTCAACTAATTCATCTGAGGTGTGTCCTTGAATTACCTGTTCGCTGTAATGCGTTAATCATCTATATTATTCCCAACTAACCTTTTGTAAACCATTCATTCAGCCACTAGCAGTTTATGTCTGGAAGAATGCTTTCTGGTAAGCTACTAATTTTAGACATTGGTATAGCCCTTTCTTCTGCTTCTTTTTTCTAAAGTTCTCTTTGGATTTTGAGCCCTTAGTTTTTGATTTATAGGGCTATTGATCATCAGTGGGATGGAAATCTTTTTGCTACAGCTGGTGCTCAATTAGATATCTGGGATCACAACAGGTATTCATCATCATTCATTTCACTAAGCACTTTCTTTTTCCTTACTATATATTGAAGATATTTTTGATTTTTTTTAGGTCTCAACCAGTGAGCAGTTATGAGTGGGGAACAGACTCAGTTATATCTGTCCGTTTTAATCCTGGAGAACCTAACGTCCTGGCAACATCAGCTAGGTGATCTCAAAAAGCTGTTCATGCTTTAGTAAATAGTTCCTATTGATATTGGACATTCATGGAAATACACAATTTTTTCCCTCTGTTTTTAACATCAAGGTTAAGAACATCAGATATAATGGATGACTGGAGTTTTGTGGTGATTAAATATATGTAATTCATCTTCGCATTTGAAGTAGTGTGGATTTGAACTAGCTCTGTCATAAAGGAAAAAAAAAAAAGACAGATGTGGAACTAGTAATGGTATTTAATCCAGTCGAATTTTCTGTATTGCTAATCAGTTCATTTTCAGCAAAGTTTCAACTCGTGCGGTGGTAGTATCTTTACCCTCTACACTGTTCCTTTTCTTGTCTTATAGTGATCGAAGTATTGCGTTGTATGATTTGCGCATGTCATCCCCAGCAAGGAAAGTGATTATGAGGGTATGATGGTGACAGTTAGTCAAAAGAGTTTCTTCTTTGAAATCTTTTATATTGTTTCCTGTATTCTTATGGGTACCTTTCTTTTGACAGACAAAGACAAATTCTATTTGTTGGAACCCAAGGGAACCAATGAACTTCACTGCTGTAAGCACACGAATTTATGATTTCATATTGAAGTCGTCTTAGCTTTTCGGCCTATATTGCTTTTATCATCATGCAGTCAATATACTAATCAAATACTTCTTTGTTCTAATGTGTATAATAGGTTAGAGCATACCTCATTAAATTTTATAAGTAGTCTAACGTTTTATGTTCTCTTCGTTCTTTTAAACATCTAGTATCTTTGCAATTGTTCTTTGTTCCCTTCAGAATGATTCCTCTTACTTTATGTTTTCTAGGCAAATGAAGATTGCAACTGTTATAGCTACGATTCTAGGAAACTTGATGAGGCAAAATGTGTGCACAGGGATCATGTATCTGCGGTGTATGAAACAAACTTGTGATTTTGGTTTATAAGAATTAAATTGTGCCACTCCTCGTCTTCAGTCTTTAGTAAAACTCCTGAAGATTCATCTTTCTTTTCAGAATGGATATTGATTTTTCACCAAGTGGTCGAGAATTTGTTACTGGCTCATATGATAGAACAGTGAGTTCTAATCCCAGGTTATGTTCAACATTCTATATCTTGTTTTTCGAGATATGTTTTGAACTTATCATGCAATTAATTTTGCAGATAAGAATCTTTCCGTATAATGGGGGTCACAGCCGTGAGATTTATCATACCAAAAGAATGCAAAGGTTTGCTCTATTATTCTAGCCTTTGATCCATGTTCACTATTTGTTTTGTAGGTTTATCATTTGATCAAAGCCCTCCATTGTACAATTAGTTTCAATACATGTAAAGTGATTAGTGAATTCTCAAATATGAATAGTGATCGTTTCTTTTTTGCTGATGTTACTGCCTCCTTTTTGGATCTTTTTAGGGTGTTCTGCGTCAGGTTCAGCTGTGATGCAAGTTATGTGATCTCAGGGAGTGATGACACCAACCTTCGGCTTTGGAAGGCCAAAGCATCTGAACAATTAGGAGTCGTAAGAGTCCTCTCTCTCTGTATTTTTGCTATGTACCACACTTGTTCAATCTGTATAATGTTAATGTTTACATCCCTATTTTTAATTTACAAATTCTCTTTTGATAGCATAAAATACCTTGGTATATGTTCTAAAATATAATTCTTTTCTATTTTCAGAACTCTTTGATCAACTTTATTCTGTACAAGCTAACATGAAAATTACAAGTGCCTAATTAGGTGGATAACAATGCTAGTCTAAATTGATAGTATGTAGTAGTCCCTGACGGTGTAATGGTTAATATTTGTAATAACAGTTGATTGAAGCCTTCATTTGTATTAACAGTTGATATGAGGCAGGAGCTTTGATTTATGATAGGAGTGCTATTAGGAAGTAAATAGAATATTAAGCGTATACTGGCAATTGGTTAAGGAGTTTGTTAGGGAAGTTTAGTTATAAATATAGGGAGTGGGGAAGGAGGAAGAGGAGCAGTATCTTGGTGAGTGATTTAGAGTTTGGGAGTGAACTCACTTGAGGGTCATAACACTTGAGTTTATCTTGTTGCATGGTTACTTTTATCTTTCAATACATTTGATTCTATCAATTTACTTCTTAAATTAATGTTTGCTGCAGCTTCTTCCGAGGGAGAAAAGAAAGCATGAATATCAAGAGGCTGTTAAGAATCGTTATAAACACCTTCCTGAGGTTAAACGTATTGTGAGGTAAGACTCTTGTCTGACATTAATGTGCTGTTAGTGTTCCGCCTCTATCTGCATCCTATAATTTCATGACACCAAGTCCGAATGTATGTGTATGTATACACATTTTATTGGTTTCGGTTTTACTACTGGAAAGAGGATTCGTCCTCTCCGTCTCTTGATCTTTGGTGCTTATTATAAGTGCCGTTTCCTATGCTGTAACGAGAAGGAAACAGTATTGGAAAGGGATCTTTAAAAGTTGATATCGGGTTTGTCGCTGCAGGCATAGACATTTACCGAAACCGATATTCAAAGCCGCTGCACTCCGGCGCACTATTATGGATGCCGAGAGAAGGAAAGAAGAGAGGAGGAAAGCTCACAGTGCACCTGGTAGCATTTCAACTGTACCACTGCGTAGGAGAAGAATTATCAAAGAAGTTGAGTAAACTAATTTTGAACCAAGAGGAGGGGATGTTGATAGCTGCTGCTTACACTTTCAGGCCAATAGCTAAGCTATGGAGATTTTTCATAGATCTCATCTCACGACTTCAACTGACAGTTGAGTTGAATGAGAGAAGGAATCAAAATTTTGCGGTGTTGTACAAATTCTTTATTTTTCAGCCTGTTTGCTTCGTGAATTTGTTAAAGCTTATGATATTTTAAGATCAAATGTTCTTTAACTATTTATGTGTCCTTTAATACCCAATACCGATGGTGTGGACTGGTTTTAGTTTCAAATTCTTAAAGATCAATAGACATTATACAAATTCGCACATTGTGTTATTGTGTGAAATTTTAGTAAACATGATATTAGAAATGCTAATTTCAATTGTACTCCTAAAATTTTGGGGATTAAGTTCAAGAATAATGTAATTTTTCAAAGTAATGACACAAATAATGTATATAGGAAAGAAATTATAAAACTAAGGTGGAAGAGAAAAGTATTGATAAAAATAGGGTAGCAAAATCGTGTACCTGATACACGATTATTGTTGTTGTCTCCATGTCAGCATATGACTTGGTCAATGAAGACCAAATTTGTGGATGTGGTCCACGATTTTCATTTTTTTTAATTTTTTAATTGTTTCCACAATTTTCCATTTAAAAAAATTTGAGACGTCCATGATTTCCATATTTTTATTTTTTTAATTGTTTTTACAATTTTCCATATTAATAAGTTACCATATAAAAGAATTTGAGAAAAATTTGAATTAATTACATGTTATTATATTAATTTCTGCATTCAATGAAATTTTAATGAAATGTATATATATTTCTTTTTTGAATGGAAAAATCTTGAGCAGAAATTTTGGAATATACAAAAGATTCAATTTTTGTTTACGTCGATAATTTAAAATTTGCTTCATCCAACGAATTTGTTAATTTAACATTATATAAGTTCTCACTTAAAAGAAAAAAAAAACCCGACTTAGCTTTCAAAATCAATAAATATTAAAACTAACTCTATTTTTGTCAATAGTTTCAAACCAACTCTATTTTTGTCAATAAATATTAAAATAACATTATTTTAAAAAAAATTCCTAAAATTAAATTAGAGTCAAATGTAATGTTTGTTTTTAATTAATAATTCATGAATTTTCTAAAAAAAAAAATGCATAAGTAGATATTGTAAAAAAAAAACAATCTCATAAATAGATTTTAAATTTAAATGGTATATATAATGTCATTAGTGATAGAATATGGAAATCAATATTTTCAAATTCTATAACAAAAAAATTCATAGACGAGAAGTGTTTGACCCAGTTGTAATTACGAACGACCTGTGAAGGATCGGCTTACTGATTATGGTTTATAGGACAAAAATATATCTACAGTGAGGAGAGTGCAACTATCGAGTTATAGTGGTGTGTCTTGATAGTTAACGAATAGTAATTAATTCGATTAATTAGTTTTAACGAATTAATTACAGATCGTTGGAACTCATGATCCGTAGATCCATTAGGTCCCTCTACTAGTTCACTAAATTGGAATAACAAATTGAGTATTGATGTATGAAATTAGGGTTATGAATTTGAAATGTTCAAATTCAATTTTTAGGGTTTTCGATTGATTGTATATGATGCAATTATAAATTTTTAATTTAATTGAAATTAAACAGAATTAGGAAACCAATTAATATTTAAATTATGATTTAAATATAAAATTGATTCATTGGTGATATTAATATTTTATTAATTTAATATTATTAAAAAATTAATTAATATTAGTTTTATTTAAATTAATTATTTTTATAAAATTAATTTAAACAAAATGATTTTTTGAAATCATTTTAGGTTAATGGGGTTTTCCCTTTTTGGGAAAAACCCACTAACATGTTGATGGAATATCACCAAATTCCAATTTGATTTTGGTGATGATCTTCAAGCTGGAGCTGCCCACCATGAAACCTTGTACATTTGCATGATCTTTACTTATATATAGAAGCTCCACGCATGAAGATCAAAGAGGATGCTGAAATTTACTTTCTGAATTGATAACTCGAAAACCCTATTCTTGTTCTTCATCAAATCAACTCGTTTAAGTGTTTCCACCACACGTTCCAGCTTGAGCAGAGTAGAGAAGATCTCGGTGGTAGTCGATTTTTTGAAGGATATCTTCAAAAGTAATATGTGTTTTAAGCCCTATTTTGAATATCATATGTACAATATGCTTAAAACTCAAATTAAATGTAGTATAAGTACTTATTGATTTTGTAGTCTTCCGTTGCATATATTATTCCTTCACCAAGGTGCTGCTAAGATCAAGGTCTCCTACGCCACAACCATACTTTCGGTTTTAGAATTGTTGTTGTAAACTTTGTAGTTAGGCTTGAAAGTTGTATAAACGTTATACTGTTTGTAATAAAATGAGTTTAGTCAAACAATTGTTGTTTATATCCTTAGCTTAAAGTTTTATGAGTGTATAAAGGTTTAGATGGATGTAGGTATCACAAAAGAGTGGTATCTGTCGTCCTCACGCCTCCCCTCAGGTTCTAAGAGACGGGCCCAGGAGGGGGTGTGACAATCTATTTGCCATATTTCATAATCATAAAATGCAGCTATGGACAAAAGTATTCTAATTGACTTTATCATGGCAACAAGAGAGAAGGTTTTTTCATAGTCCACCTCCTCTCTTTGGGTAAACTCTTTTGCCACGAGTCTTACTTCGTAGGTATGTACCTTACCAGCTTGGTCTCATTTTCTCTTGTAGATCCATTTGCAACTGATGAGTTTTACCCCTTTAGGTTGATGTACAAGATCCCAGACTGAATTGAAATACATAGATTCCATTTCAAGGTTCATGGCTTTAATCCATTTGTCTTTATCCACATCATTCATTGCTTGTTTGAAAGTCAATGGATCCTCTAAGCCATCATCTGGTATGATGACTTGACTTTTTGTTAAACCCACGTACCGGTCAGGCTGTTGAACAACCCTCCCACTACGTCGAGGCAATCTCTTGAGAAGGACGTGAAGTATTAGTTTCATCAACAACTCTTGTTGATGGACCTATTCTGTTAGCAACTCTTATTGATACATTTTTCGTTTCTTTGGACATTTCTTCTATTACTAGCTTACTGCGAAATTGATGATTTTTCATGTGGTCCTCGTCCAAGAAAGTTGCATTTTTTTTATATAAATACTTTATCTTCCTGAGGATCATAAAAGTAACCACCATTCGTTTCTTTAGGGTAGTCTACGAATAGACATATTTTTGAATGACGTTCTAACTTTTTAGGATTTTGCACCAATACGTGTGCCGGGCAACTCCAAAATTTGAAGTGATGTAAACTTCCTTTATGTCTTCTCCAGAGCTCGTAAGGTGTTTCAAAAATACTTTTCGAGGGAACCATAGTCAAAATATACACCACAGTTTCAACTGCGTGTCCCCAAAAGGAATTTGGTAACTGAGCATAACTCATCATGGAATGAACCATGTCTAACAAGGTTGTGTTTCTCCTTTCTGCCACACCATTTTGTTGAGGTGTGCTAGGGGCTATGAGTTGAGACTGGATTCTATGTCCTATCAAATAGTTCTAGAATTCCAAGTCCATATACTCGCCACCGCGATCTGATCGAAGTGTTTTAAGCTTTTTACCTAATTGGTTTTCAACCTCAGCCTTATGTTCCTTAAACTTTTCAAATGTTTCAGACTTTTGATGCATTAGGTAAATATGCTCATACCTTGAATAGTCATCAACGAAACTGATAAAATATTCATACCCTTCTCTAGCTCTAACATTCATAGGACCACAAAGGTCTGAATGTACTAGCTCTAAGGGTTCTTTGGCTCTAAGACCTTTTCTAGAAAAAGATCTTTTAGTCATTTTATCCTCAAGACAAGACACATATGGCGTAATGAACTGTTTTCTAACTGATTTAAATGATCGTTCTTAACCAATCTCTTAATCTTATTGAGATTTATGTGACCCAGTCTCAAGTGCCAAAAATAGTCATTTGGAGAAACTTTTCTTTTCTTATTATGAGTTTCAGTTGTTTTAAACATCTCTATGTTCAAAATGACTCTTACCTCAATCGATTTTAATAAATACAAGTTATTTTCTAATTTTGCTGAACAAATTTTAATATTCTTTGAAGTAGTGAACACTTCATTATTTTAGAAAGAAACTTTATAATTTTATTCCAGCAAACAAGAGATAGATATGATTCCTTTTCATAGAAGGGATGTGATAAACATTCTTAAGAAAAATGTATTTATCACCTATAAATAACTTCATATCTCCCACTGCTTTAGCTGAAACAACCTCCCCAGTCCCTACCTTAAAGATTGCTCCGCCTTCTGTAAATTGTCTTTAGGAACTTGTTTCCTGTGAGAAAGTATAGATATGATTAGCGGCACCTGAATCTATTATCTAGGTTTTATCATTTTTCATTAAACATGCTTCAATAACAAGTAAATCATATTTATCTTGTTGTTCAAATTTATACTCATCTATTGAGTTCAAAACTTTAGATGAGTTGGGAGATAGAGGACAATCCTCTATTAAAACTCTTTTAGAACCATCAAGTGCTAGTAATTTGTACGTTGAATTAATTTTACCATTGACTAATTTGGAAGCGAGTATTCTAGAAGAATTCGACATGCTGAAATTTTAAACAAATTCTAATTTAGTAAAGTTTATCTAAATCCAAATCAAGTTTTGGCAAAACAAGTAAGAATGTACCCATAACCATTATTTATTTACCAGGATGCTATAGTGAATCAGAATAAGTGCTACCGAGGGATAGTCAACTACTCCTTCACTAAAGCAAAACAATTTTGACCAAACACTATCTCCATAATAACTCTTATTCCTATTGTCATTTTGGTTACCATTTTCGGTTAGAAATTACTAATACTTTAGTAATTCTATAAGTTTAACCCTTCATTTTCAGACCTCAGAGGTCGGCCCCAACGATGCTCCTGAAATGGAGAGTCAAGGTTGGGAATTGACCTAGAAATTCTATCCATTTATGGAGTTTTGAGTTGTTCTGAATCCTATGTTACAACCCTTTGAGGGGATACGTTAAGCGGCTAGCAAGGGCCGCCTAAAGAAAACCAGGCAGACGCAACATAGGAATCTCTCGGTCTAAACTAATGGAAGAGACTACAGGATACGTTGATACATATCTTTCACCCACTTACTATGAACTACTTCCCCCATTTACCTTGTTCCTGACTCATACAAACACTTTACGAAAGGAGGTCACTCCCAGGGTGACACGAAGCTTCATATGAATCCCACGGTGTGAACTTGGTGGGGACATGAAAGTTGAAATCAATATATCATATATTTGATTTTTGTTTGAACGCCTTCCCCTTATTTACCTGAATCTTGATTTATGCAAATACTTTCTGAATGGAGGTCACTCCCAGGGTGACACGAAGTACCACGTAAATCTTGATTGTGAACTCTTAGGGACGTGAGAGTAAAAAATAACTTATCGTATATATTATTAATCTCCCACTGAAGTGTTCTAATAACTTTATCATATAAGTCATTAAACTCTCACTGAAGTGTTCTACTATTAATTTAGGTCTATTTATACTTAGGTTCATTTCGGCTAATTAAACAACCTTGTCTATGTGGTTTATCCAAGTATAACACTTATAAATGGATTTTAACCTACGATATCTCGGTAATAAACCGTTTTATTACCTCCATACACTTATAAAACCAGTTAACAATGCTCAATTATTCGGCCATAATCTCCAAGTAGGAGGTGTTCCGTAGACTGTCAACTTAAAAACCCCCAGCCTTAGATAGAATTCTATACCAGTTGAGTTTATAACCGTGATTTATAAGATAACGACCCATTTTAACTATTAAAATAACTATTAAAACAAGTGTTTAACCTACGTGAGCATGCAATCTATCTTTGTCATGGATTTTAATGTCTAATTCAATTTTATAACAACTTATAAAAATAGACATGCTTTTTCATCCACAACATACATAAAAGGTATTCAAATTTAATACAACAATTATATTAAATCATAGAAACCCTGAACATGCATACTATACCCTGAACATGATGGATACGTTGGATGCATTGGATGCATTGGTGAAGAAAGGAAAATGGAAGTGAGGTATTGGGATGGCACGAGGGCTGGAGGGTGGCATGCGTCGAGCAACCTCGGCCAGTGCCCAGGACATGTGTTGAGTAGCCCTGACCGGACGCATGTGTCGAGTGGATACGCCCGTGCGTTGAGTGCATTGCCGAGCGGCCACGCCCATGCGTTGAGCTCACTGCCGAGCGGCCACGCCCATGCGTTGAGCACATTACCAAGCGGCCACACCCATGCGCCTAAGCACCCAACCAAGCATCAAGGCATCGCGCACAGCTCATGCGGCCAAGCACGCCCATGCATCGAGCGGCTAGCATGCCCATGCGTCGAGCGGCTAGTACGCCCATGCGTCGAGCGGCTAGTACGCCCATGCGTTGAGCGGCTAGCCCATGCAGCACGCCTATGCATTGGTGGCCAGCACCATGCGCCCATGCCAAGCAAGCCGTGCGAGTGAGCCATGCGTCAAGAATGGACGGTCACCCTATGCGTTGGTGATGGTTAGCTCCTTGCGATGGCTAAGTTGAATTGTCATGATAGTGAATTGGCCTGCTATGCGTTGAGTAGAGGCTATGCGTTGCTTATGGACTAGGCGTTGAGCAACCAAGAGTTGGACGCATACAAGGATGAAATCATGAGGATAACATCATCAAAACCATGTGTCTTCTTGGGAGGAAAGCCTTAAGCCTTAAGAATTTGAGGTGGTGGCATCAGATTGGAGGCTCATGCGTTGGCAAGGTGGGAAGAAGACACTTAGCTTGTGATGATCACAACATTGCATTGATGGGGTGAGAAGGAGACACTTGGCCATGCAGCCAAGTAGGTGGTGTCAACTCTGGAGAAGGTTTGGACGACTATAAATAGAGCCAAGAGACTTCATTTTTAGTTCACAATTCAGAAATAACGTAAAAAGAGTGGGAAAGTTGAGCAAACCTTGCGTTGGAGCCAAATCCATGCGTTAGACATAGAGGATGCATTGGACAGTGAGGTTTTAGGAGGACGCATCAACTTGGGATGAGGAGTTCTCCAAATTTACTCGTGCGTTTGGAGTGATTCCAAAGCCACCTGAAAGCTCTGAAAGTCTAGTTTTCAGGGTAGGGCTTCCGGAAGAAAAGGGATTAGGTTGGAAATTGAAAAGAAGACAGAAAGGTCAGGCTCTCGGATCAGTCTGGGTCAATCTTAAAGATTCTGTGATTCCGGTCAAACCACGAGGAGTTCTAAGCTCCACTTTTAGGGTAAGCTTTCGGAGACATTTTATAATATGTTTGTAGAAGAAAGTATCTCAAAATAAGGTTTAGAACTATGAGTAATCTAAGCTGTAAATTGAATCTGGATTCTAGGGGTGAAAAGAGAGCCCGAGGTAGAAAAGGGGGCTACTAGAGTGAAAAGCTCCTAAGCAATCAAGGTGAGTGGCTAAAACGTTTTGACTAAAACATTTACTTAAAATTTTTGATTACAACGTGTTATAGAAAACATGTTTTAAAGAAGATTATTTTCATGCCAGCTATTTTACAAGTGATTTCCAAGCAAACCATGAGTTATGTTTTAAACGCATGCATGTGTGAGAAATTGTTGAAAAGCGATTTATATGTGTTAAATATACTCAACATGCGTTAGTACCTTTAAAGCCATGTTTTTATATGTGTTATACTTTACATGCTTTAAAGAGAGAAAGTCATTTATGACTAGTTTTACTTAAAACACGATACCGAAAGACATTTTGAGAAGGTATCCACCCAACTAGATACTGAAGGACATTTGAGAAGGTATCTATTGGTACTGAAGGACGTTTGAGAAGGTATCTGAACAGAAGTACCTAAGGTATGATGGTACTTAGTATGGCCACGTGCACGTAGGTAGTTAGAGTCAGAGATTGAGCAAAAGGGTTCTCTCTTGACTAGCAGTTGGTGTTGAGATTGTTTTATCCACAGTAAGGGTTATTATCGACTGAAAAATAGTTTTACTGTTTTATGATTAAAATAGCTTTATATGTTTTATGCTTGGAAAATGTTTATACTGCAGTACAAGTACTGTAGAAGCTTATATTTCAGTTAAACTCTTTATTGAGATTTTGCATGAGAATCAATTACCTTTATTAAGTCACTCATTGGGCGCAAGCTCACCCTGTTTTCAAATGTTTTCTTTTCCCCCCCCACAGGTAGCGGTCAAATCCTCTGAAGATAGCTCTGTATCTGCTCTGCCACAAAGGATCAAAAGATTTGTAACCCGTCTATTTAGGTGGTTACTGTTAATATAGTACACATGTTACTTTTGTTTATATAGGGACTAGGGTTTGTGGGTTTTGGGACTTGTGAATCTAATGTTATAATGACTCTAAATATGTTATGTTTCTAAATTAATAAATTTTGGGCCTAAAGGCATTTCGCTGTACTTAAATTATATTTTGGTATCAGAGTTATTCCGCAAGAGTTATTAGGCAGTAAGTGTCAGCCACATGGTTGATAACTGCTGCAGTCACGCCCTTCTCTAGGCTAAGAGGGTGGTCTGGGGCGGGGTGTGACAGAGGACAAATGCTGTCATGAACAAAATCACTTATAATTTGACGACTCTGGTGAATGAGTTGCAGACTTATCAATCAATGATGAAACTAAAGGAAAAACAAATATATGTTATTTCAAAACCGAAAAAGTTTTATAAGGGGTCTACTTCAGGTATGAAACCCACTGATGATAAGAAAGCTAGTCCTTCTTCTTCTAAGGATAGAACCGTACAAATGAAGAATAATGGATAAGGGAAAAAGAAAGCCACTTCAAAGAAAAACAAAAACAAAATTCCCAAAGGAAAATGTTTTCATCGTGGAGAAGTTGGGCATTGGAAACGAAACTGCCCAAAATATATGGCTGAAAAGAAAGCAGAAAAGGCTAAATAAGGTAAATCTAATTTACTAGTTGTTGAAACATGTATAGTGGAAAATTCTCACCTTACCCGGATATTGGATTCAGGCGTCGCTAATCATGTTAATACTTTTCTATAGGAAACTAGTTCTTGGAGAAGACTTTCTGAATATGAGATGACTTTCAAGGTGGGAACAGGCGAAGTCATTTCAGTTGAAGCAATGGGAGATGTATAGGTATTTTTTGAGATTCTTTTATCTTGCTCAAGAATGTGTTCTATGTACCAAAGATGAAAAGAAACCTGATCTCCATTTCTTGTCTATTAGAGAATATGTACAGTATATCTTTTTAATGTAATGAAGTGTTTGTTTATTCAAGAAGTTTTCATATTTGTTTTGCTAGACTTGAAAATAACTTATACATATTACAACCAACTGAACCAAAAGCCATTTTAAATATAGAGATGTTTAAAACGACTGAGACTTATAATAAAAAGCGAAAAATTTCTCCTAACGCCTATCTTTGGCACCTCAGGCTTGGTCACATTAATCTCAACAGGATTGAGAGATTGGTTCAAAACGGTAATCTAAATCAGTTAGAAGACAGTTCTCTACCTCCATGTGAATCATGTCTTGAGGGAAAAATGACTAAAAGATCTTTTTCTGACAAAGGTCTTCGTGCCAAAGAATCTCTCAAACTTATACATTCAGACCTATGTGGTTCGATGAATATTAAAGCTCGAGGAGGATATCAATACTTCGCCAGTTTTATTGATGATTACTCTCGATATGGCTATATTTACTTAATCAATCACAAGTCTGAAACTCTTGAAAAGTTCAAAGAATATAAGGCTGAGACTAAAAATTAGTTAAGTAAAAGAATTAAAATACTTCGATCTGACTGAGGTGGTGAGTATATGGATATGTAATTCCAGAACTATCTAGTAGATCATGGAATTCAATCCCAACTCACAGCACCTGGAACACCACAACAAAATGGTGTTGCAGAAAGGAGAAATCGAACCTTGTTGGACATGGTTCGGTCTATGATGAGTTATGCTCAGTTACCTCAATCCTTTTGGGGGTATGCAGTACAGACTGCAGTTTATATTCTGAATGTTGTTCCATCCAAAAGTGTTTCAGAAACACCATGTGAATTGTGGAAAGGATGCAAAGCAAGTTTACGTCATTTCCATATCTGTGGTTGTCCAGCACATGTGTTGGTACGGAATCCTAAGAAATTGAAAACACGTTCGAAATTATGCCTATTTGTAGGATACCCCATAGAAACAAAAGGAGGATACTCTTATGATCCCCAAAGAGATAAAGTATTTGTATTGACAAATGCAACATTCTTGGAAGAGGATCATATTCAAAATCATCTACCTCGCAGTAAACTAATATTGCAAGAACTGACTAAAGATACTGCAAAAAGATCAACAAGAGTTGTTGATCAAGCTGGTCCATCAATAACGGTTGTCCCGTCACGCCCATCCTAAGAGTTGGGGATGCCTCGACGTAGTGGGAGGGTTATTCAACAACCTGAATGCTACATAGGTTTAACAGAAACTCAAAACATCATACAAGATGATGGTTTAGAGGATCCACTAACCTTTAACAAGGCAATGGAAGACGTCGATAGGGAACAATGGATAAAAGCCATGGATGATGAAATGGAGTCTATGTACTTCAACTCTGTCTGGGAACTTGTAGATCAACCACATGGGGTTACAACTATAGGTTGTAAATGGATCTACAAGAGGAAACGTGACCAAACTGACAAGGTACATACCTATAAAGCCAGACTCGTGGCAAAGGATTTTACCCAAAGAGAAGGAGTTGATTATGAAGAAATTTTTTCTCCTGTTGCCATGATCAAATCAATAAGAATACTTCTTACAATTGCTACATATTATGACTATGAGATATGGAAAATGGATGTCAAGACAGCTTTTCTGAATGGCTATCTTGATGAAAGTATTTTTATGTCTCAACCAGAAGGGTTCATAGAAAAAGAACAGGAATAAAAAGCCTGTAAGCTTAATCGATCTATTTATGGATTGAAACAAGCATCAAGAACCTGGAATATAAGATTTGACACTACGATCAAATCTTATGGCTTTGAATAGAATGTTGACGAACCGTGTGTATACAAGAAGATAGTCAACAAAACTGTAGCATTCTTAGTTCTATATGTTGATGATATCTTGTTCATTGGGAATGAGACAAGTTTTCTTGCTGACGTAAAAAGATGGTTAGCAACACAGTTCAAATGAAAGATTTGGGTGATGCTCAGTATGTTCTAGAAATACAGATCTTTCAGAACAAAAGAATAGAACATTAGCACTCTTCAGGCATCTTATATTGGCAAGATGATGTCAAGGTATAATATGCAAAATTCCAAGAAAGGTTTATTACCTTTTAGGCATGGAATTCATTTGTCAAAGGAACAATGTCCTAAGACACCTCAAGAAGTTGAGGAGATGAACATAATTCCATATGCATATGCAGTTGGGAGTTTGATGTACGCTATGTTGTATACACGCCCTGACATATGTTTTACAGTTGGAATTGTCAGCAGGTTCCAATCCAATCTAGGACACGATCATTGGACCGCTATAAAAATAATCCTCAAGTATCTAAGGAGAACAAGGCACTATATGCTTATGGACCTAAGGATTTTATCCTTACAGGATATACTGATTCTGATTTTCAGATTGACGTAGATTCTAGGAAATCTACCTCAGCATCAATTTTCACTCTTAACGGAGGAGCTATAGTTTGGAGAAGCATTAAACAAAGTTGTATCGCTGACTCCACAATGGAAGTGGAATACATGGCTGCATGTGAAGCTGCTAAAGAAGCAGTATGGCTACGCAAATTCTTGGCTGATTTGGAAGTCGTTCCAGATATGCACCTGCCTATCACACTTTATTGTGACAATCGTGGTGCTATTGCCAACTCAAAGGAACCCATGAGTCACAAACATAGAAAACACATTGAAAGAAAATACCATCTCATTCGAGAGATCGTACATAGAGGAGATGTGAACATCACAAAGATTGTCTCTGAAGACAACCTTGTTGATCCATTCACAAAGCCCATCTCGGCTAAAGTATTCGAGGGCCACTGGACTAGGACTTCAAGTAGTGTAATCTTGGGCAAGTGGGAGAATGTCTATGGTATTAGAGATGCCCTAGTTTATTATATTTTTCCCATTATGTTTCTCAACATTATATTGTATATATTTGTTATGACTGGAGTTTTAGTCCAAGTGGGAGATTTTTGGGAATGTCCTAGAATTCGCAGTTCGTGTTAAACATTCTATTTATCAATAATAATGACTTGTTGATTTTGAATCTTATTATGAAGATCCAATAAACATATCTATGACTATAGTCTGAATATTGTAACTTTGTGTAGTGACATAAACAGGATCAAGTTGACAGTATATAGCCTAAACGGTCTAATAAGTATATGGATGAAATTGGGTATCTCATCCTGGTAACACTATTGGATGCGGCCCACTCTGTAGTTGTTACAAGAAGTTGTAAAGTGCTACAAACGATGTGATTCACAAATCGTTCATGTTGAGTCATGTGAGTGGGGGCATCCTATGCAATGAGTTTGCATATAGACTGAACCACAAAAATAGTCACTTTTCTTTATAACGACCATTTACTGTTAAAACTGACTATTTGATTTATTAAATAACCTAGGTTAACTCAATCTTAATCCTGAGCTAGCTATGAACTCCGTTTGTTCGGGATTATCCTTTGATCTGCAAATGGTGAGAGTAGTCCAACAACATTGCTCAATAAGCTTCCCATTTTGGAGATAAGACCAGATGAATAGCTAGGGACATAGCCTTGCAAGATGGAATTAACTCCTACTCGAATTAGGGTTAGCAGATAGGATGTTCCCTTAAGTACTGATTCTAGGTCTTGAAAAATCGGGGCCCCACCTTCTCATGATAGAGAAAGGATTTGATTCATAGAGATCATGAATCAGAATTGTTCATTAGAGGGTTAGTAGGAACTTAAGGAACAAGATGTATTCATAGGGGTAAAACGGTAATTTTGACCTAGCTGTGATTACGAATAACTTGTGAAGGATCGACTTACCGATTATAGTTATAAAATAGACATAATATATCTACAGTGAGGGGAGTTCAACTATGGGCTGTGGAGTGTCCCATTAGTTAATGAATGGGGGTTAGATCAGACTAATGAGTTTTACCGATTAATCTCAAATCGTTAGAGCCCATGATCTGTAGGTCCGCGAGGTCTCCCTACTAGCTCGTAAATGGTTAAGCTTTAGAGTAGATTAAGGGATTAATTTGAAACATTCAAATTAAAAATTAAATGGAATAGGAGAATATATATATTTAAATATGATTTAAATATATGAAGATGATTATTGTGCAAAAGTTAATTTAATATTTGATATTAAATTAATTAATATTTTAAATTAATTTATGAAATTAATTTTAGAAAATTATTTTTCAGTTTTATAAATCAAAATGGATTTTGAAATCAAATTTTGGTTTTAAAGAAAAATTGGAAAATTAGATTACATGCACAAAATGGAAAAACTTGGTTTTCCATTATCATCTTCTTCATGCTCACACAAAGCCCACTTTCTCTTCTTCATTAAAACTCCAAGCACGAGCTGCAAGCCATTCATATCTCTTCTTTGCATGTTCATCTACAATAAATAAAGAAGATTGGAGTGAATTGAAGGCATGCATTACACTGAAATTTTGAGAGAAAATTTCAGCTGGAAGAAAGGTTCTTCGGCAGTGTGCTGCTGTGAGCTTTTCTCTGTTCTACATTGCTTCAAGTTGTTCTTGAGTTCCAAAACTCGGTCTAAAGCTCCAAAAGGATAGTGGGGAAGATCTTGAGGTGGTTCACGGTGATCTTTGGTGAAGACTGCTGCTGATTAATCAAGTTCTTGAAGAGTTCTACAAAGGTATGATCTAAAACCCTCTTATTTAGGTAAGCATGCTTTAGTTTATGCCAAAATTAGTGAATTTGAATGCTTATGGATCCTTAATACTTTCACTGCATGTTTTTTTACTCTAACAGTTGGTATCAGAGCATCATATAAGTATTCAATTCGGTTTAATATTGGTGTGGTGGGTGTTTTTCATGAGATATATGAAACTGATGCACTGAGTGGTGGAACTCCAATTAGAGTGAATTTGTGACAGGTTTTGGTGGAGATGAATTTCTGTAGCAATCTTAAGAACTCATAAATTCTCTCTGTTCCAATCTCCAATTTTAGAGCTTTTATACACAAAGTGCATGCAAGCAATAAAAAATTGCTCAATGCCAGAAACAACTGAAGAAGTGAGATTTGTGTGTAAATTTGGTGGGAACACCTCCTATTTGGTGTAAAATGTGGGGAAAATCCACTCAAACCAAGTTCTCAAATTTTTGTATTTTCAATTTCAAATTTTAATTAATACCAAAATTAACTAAAATTTGATTTAATCAATTCATAATTAATTAAATCTAAAACATCAAAATTTAATTTCTTAAATTGAATTGAAATTGAAAATTAATTTGATTTTTAATTATTAAACATATTTAATTAATTAAATAATTTAATATCAAATATTAAATTAATTTCGCACCCAATTTTAATCATGAATCTTATTCATGTAATTGATATTTAAATCATTATTTAAATAAACTCTCCAATTCCATTTTATTTCAATAAATTAAATGTTAATTATATAAAATATAATTATACAACCCCTAATTCGAATTTGAACTTATTCAAATTCAAACCCTAAGTTTAGTTTGAACATTTTCAAATTGAAGTTCAATTTGATATCATTCCAAATTCACTCAATTTATTAATTTAAGGTGTTCATGTTTTACGAGCTAGTAGAGGGACCTTATAGACCTATAGATCATGAGCTCCAACGATTTTAGAATAATTGACTGAAACTCTTTAGATCAAATTAATCAGTATTCGTTAACTATCAAGTCACACCACTATAGCTCGATAGTTGCACTCTTCTCACTGTAGATATATTTGTGTCCACATGGTTTAACCATAACTAGTAAGTCGACCCTTCACGAGTTGTTCATAATAATGGCTGGGTCAATATGCTATTTTACCCCCGATATTACGTCTTGTTCCTTAAGTTCCACTGATCCTCTGATGAATAATTTATTTATGATCTAATCACTAACTGGATCCCTCTCGGGCCAATGACAGGGTGGGGCCCTTTGTTCAAGACCTGAATTCAGTACTTAAGAGAACAACCTTTCTCCTATCGCTCAATTGGGTAGGCGTGAATTCCGTCTTGTGTCCTATGTCCCAAGCTATCTACCCGGTCTTACCCTTGAAATGGGAGGCTTATTGAGTTGGTGCTGTTGAGCCAACCCCCACCTATCAAAATCTAAGGATAACCTCGAATAAAAAGGAGTTCATAGTTAGCTCAGGATTAAGATCGAGTTACCTAGGTCATCTAAGTGAAACAGTTAGTCTTAAATAGTAAACAACGTTATAAAGTAAGAGTGACTTATTTCTTGGTCTGATCTTACGCAAACTCATTGCATAGGATGCACCAACTCCTCATGTCAATACATGAATGAACCAGGATCACTTCGTTTGTAGCACCTTTACAACAATTGTAATAACTACAAAGTGGGCTGCATCCAATAGTGTTACCAGAATAAGGCACCCAACCTTATTCATATACTATAGACCGTTTTGGCTATTTACTCGAACTTGATCCATTTTTATGTCTCTACATAAAGTTCAAGTATTCATATAATAACCATGGATCTTAATTTATTGGATTTAGACTTTACAAATGCAATTTATAGATTCAATAACAACTTTATTGAAGAAATGTTGAATAACGTCTTTATTAATAATAGAATATGTTTAACTTTACAAACTGTGAGTTTTAGGACATAAAACCCAACAATACATGCAGATAGCCTCACAAGAAAACTTAGCTGATCCATTTACAAAGGCTCTCTCGGCTAAAGTGTTCAAGGGTCACCTAGTAGGACTAGGTCTAAGAGATACTTATAAGTAGAGTAAGTGGGAGAATTTATGGGTATCTGATGCCCTAGTTTATTGTATCTCGTAGACCTAGTCTTACTAGGTGACCCTCGAACACTTTAGTCGAGAGGGCCTTTTTAAATAGATCAGCTAAGTTGTCTTGTGAGGCTATCTGTGTGACGATCACGTCTCCTCCGTATACAATCTCCCTGATGAGATGGTATTTCCGCTTGATGTGCTTTCCACGTTTATCGCTTCGAGGTTCCTTTGAATTTTCAACCGCTTCAGTGTTATCACAATATAGGGTGACTAATAGTTGCATATTCAAAATCACTTCCAAACCAGTTAAGAACTTTCTGAGCCATACTGTTTTTTTCGTTGCTTCACTTGTAGCTACATACTCAGCTTCCATTATGAAGTCAACAATACAATTTTTCTTGATACTTCTCCACACTACTGCTCCTCCATTTAGACTGAATACTGACCTCGAAGTTGATTTTCTTGAATCTATATCGGTCTGTAAGTCAACATCAATATATCCAGTAAGGATCAGAACCTTATCACCATACACGAGCATATAATTTCTTGTTATCTAAAGATACTTGAGAATATTTTTAATGACCGTCGAATGATCATATCCAGGATTGGACTGAAACTTGCCAACTATTCCAACTGCATAGCATATATCGAGATGAGTGCACAATATGGCATACATTAAACTCCCTCCTGCTGATGCATATGGAATTCGTTTCATATCATCAATCTCTTGAGGTGTTGATAACGAGCAGAAATGCACATTATCATGGTACTAAGTTCTTAAACAATGTTGAATTGCGTTGATGAAATATGTTAAATTGCGTCCATTAAGCATAAATTCTATAATATTGTCATCGCATGCATCCAACGCATTAGAACAGTTAATCTTTACATTTTTGTGCAGAAAATGCGTTAACGCAATGTAGAGATTGCGATCATAGGAATACATTGGTCGAGCGCAACTTCACCGCAAGACTTTGCGTTGATCGTGCTCGCAAACATTCGCCCAAGAAGAATCACCACAAATTTGTCAGCGCAACACGGTGGGCGCATTCGGGTGAAAGGACGATTAAGATCGATGGGACAGAAAGTTGATGACAGTCGGATCCAAATTAAGTTGACAGCCGATAACGATCACAAAGTACATCTAGCTTTATTAGTGACAATTATCTGGCGCATCAGTTTAGAATTAAAATAACGCATCAAGTTTTTGGCGCTGTTACCAGGGACTTTGGCAAAATAGTTGTTAACGGTAATTTTTGTGATTTCTTTGTAGAACTCTCAATCTCTGGCGAACTACAACTTGGAGATTGAGAGAACATTTTGAAGGAGACTAAGAGACTGCCAACAGCAACCACAATTCGATAAAGAAGAGATGGCGGAGCAGCCTAGGAATGAAGCACCAAACAACAACAATGTCATGGCAAATCTGATTCTGTTGGCAAACGATTGTAATAGGCCCATTAGGGACTATGCATCGCCAAACCTCTATGATTGCTCTCCGGGAATCATGAGGCCTGCCTTAGACGGAAGTAGATTTGAAATGAAACCGATGATGCTGCAGATGATCTAGGGTGCAGGTCAATTCAGAGGAAGGCGTGGCAAGGATCCGCACGCCCATCTCCGAAGTTTTATTGAAATCTGCAATACTTTTGTGTTCTCGAACATCTCTGCTGAAGAAGTTTGACCAACATTGTTCCCATTTTCTCTCTGTGATCAGGCTAGGAAATAGGCTTATTCGCTCGAACCAGGAGAGATCACTTCTTGGGAGTAGGTGGTGGAGAAGTTTATGAAGAAGTATTTCTCACCTACCGAGAACGCGAGACGAAGAAAGCTTATTACTAATTTTGAACAAGACATGGACAAATCGCTCAGCGATGCTTGGGCGAGGTTTAAAAGGTTGGTCCAAGACTGTTCGCATAATGGGCTACCAGATTGCCTGCAAATGGAAATTTTCTACCACGGTTTGAATCCTCTTTGCAGACCGCTGCCAATGCGACAGCAACTGGTGGTCTGCTTGACAAGACTTATGATGAGGCGAAGAATATCCTGGACCGCATCTCCAAGAATCATGAAGACTGGAGGGAGAGTGACCGGAGATTAAGACTCAAGAATTCTGACGCAAATAACGGTACAATTGTCTCATTGCAAAACCAAATGACTGCAATGATGAATTTGATTCAAGGAATGACGATTAGCAGCCTAACACTGCAAGGTGGGCATATTAACGCAATAAGTCAAAACACCGCAAGGTGTGCAACTTGCGGTGATGAGCATGCAATGGAAGATTTCCCGCAAAATCCACAGTCTGTATATTTTGTAAAGAACAACCATTTTTCAAAAACCTACAACCCCGAGTGGAAAAACCACCCCAATTTTGCTTGGAAAAATCAACAACAAAATTTTCAATCTGTGGCACAAAAAGAAGGGCCACCAGGATTCTTTCAACGCAGTAACAGTCAACAAAGAAACCAAGAAAGTAGCTCACAACAACCACCGCAATCTTCTTCTCTAGAAAGCCTATTGAAGCATTGCATAGAGAAAAACGAGATAGTGCTTCAAAGTCAGGCTACGTTCATCTGCAACCTTGAATTGCAAATGGGCTAGATTGCGAATGAGCTCAAAAGTAGACCGCAAGGGGCATTGCCAAGTTCAAATGAGCTTCCACACAACCCAAGGGGATCAGGTAAGGAGCAATGTTAGGTTGTGACATTGCGCAGTGGAAAGACTATGGAAGGAGAAAAGAAGGATTAGAGTAGAACAACTTCCATCGCAACTGAGCCTGAGATTGCGGCAAAGTAAGAGGAAGAAAAGGAAAATGGAGCAGTAGAACCAGAGGTTACGTCAACCTTAAAGTCAAATGAAACGGGAACCGTGAAAGTTCAGTTACCACCCTTCCTTCAGAGGCTAAGGAAGAAGAAAAACGAAGAGGTACAGTACCAACGCTTCCTATCTATACTAAAAAAATTACATGTTAATATTCCTTTCAGTGAAGCGATTGAGGAAATGCCTGCCTATGCCAAGTTTCTGAAGGACATGGTAACTAAGAAGAGAGGCACTGGAAAATTTGCCACGGTGGCGCTAACGCAAAGTTCCAAATCTATTATCCCACCGAAGATGAGCGATCCTGGGAGCTTCACTATTCCTTGCTCCATAGGAGGACTCTATATTGGGCAAGCCCTGTGTGACTTGGGGGCTAGCATAAATTTGATGTCACTGTCAATCTTTCGACAATTAAATGTGAGACAACTTGTGCCCACATCCGTGACTCTTCAACCGACCGATAGATCTCTGGTTCATTCAGAGGGTAAGGTGAAGGACGTGCTGATCAGGATTGATAAATTTATTTTGCCAGCTGACTTCATCATCCTAGATTATGAGGCCGATAAAGATGTGCCCATCATTTTGGGGCGACCTTTCCTATTAACAGGTCGTACTCAAATTGATATGCACAAGGGAGAAATCACTTTAAGCATAAACGGACAGAAGCTCAAATTTAACATAATTCGTGCCATGAAATTTCTTGATGAGGAAGACCTGCCAGATTCTGAAGATGACCTGAATTTGATTGAAGAAGAAAAGTCTGATGAAGAGTGTGAAGAAGAGTATGCCAACGCATTCGTAGCTGCTTGCAATGCGATCGTAGCAAAAATAAACAAAGAAGAAGGATGGATCGTAATGAAAGAAGTCGAAAGAAGAAAGAAAAATAACGCAACCTTCTCTCGTGGAACCACCAACACTTGAATTGAAAACCCTACCAACACATTTGAAGTACGCATTCCTGGGGCAGAATGAGAAGCTGCCAGTGATAATTTCCTCCACACTTAACGTAGATCAAGAGAATGCGTTGATGAGCATTCTCAAGAAGCATGTGTGGGCAATTGGCTAGACGCTCGCTGATATCAGAGGAATTAGCCCAGCGTACTGCATGCACCACATTCGTCTTGAGGACGACCACAAAGAAACCATTGAAAATCAACGCAGACTTAACCCTACGATGAAGGAGGTCGTCAAAAAGGAGATTATCAAGTGGCTGGATGCGGGCATTATCTATCCCATTGCAGATAGCACGTGGGTCAGCCTCGTGCAATGTGTGCCGAAGAAGGGAGGAATGACGGCAGTCCCAAATGGGAACAATGAATTAGTACCGCAAAGGACCATCATTGGATGGCGCATCTGCATGGACTACCGCATATTGAATGTGGCCACAAAGAAAGATCACTTTCCTTTGCCATTCATCGATCAAATGCTAGACAGATTAGCAGGGAACAATTTTTATTGCTTATTGGATGGGTATGCCGAGTATAATCAGATCATGTTAGCTTCTGAAGACCAAGACAATACCACATTCACCTGCCCATATGGGACATTTGCTTTTCGCCGTACGCCGTTTGGCCTCTGCAATGCACCAAGGACGTTCCAGAGGTGCATGATGGCGATCTTTTCAGATTATCTCGAGGACTCAGTAGAAATATTTATTGATGACTTCTCCATTTATGGGACACTTATGAAGTCTACCTGGCCAACTTGGAGAAAATTCTTAAAAGATGTGCGAACCTGGTTCTCAATTGGGAAAAATGTCACTTCATGGTGAAGAAGGGAATATTGTTCGGACACAAGGTCTCCCGACAAGGGTTGGAGGTGGACAAAGAAAAGATTGATGCAATTGAAAAGCTTCCACCTCCAACCAACGTGAAGGCTGTGCAAAGCTTCTTGGAGCATGCCGGATTCTATAAACGATTCGTCAAGGAATTTTCTAAAATAGCAAGACCACTGAGCGCGTTGTTAGAGGCAGAAAGGAATGTTGAATTTGTCAACAAATGCCTCAATGCATTCAAAATTTTAAAAGATGCGCTGATTACCGCACCCATCTTGATTGCGTCGGATTGGACATTCCTATTCGAACTCATGTGCAAAGCAAGCAGGTATGCGATGGGAGCTGCATTAGCACAAAAGAAGAAAACTATTTTGCACCCCATCGCATATACGAGTAAAACTCTGAACCCTACTCAACTTAATTATACCACCATTGAAAAAGAGCTCCTGGCTGTGATTTTTGCGTTGGAAAAATTCCGGGCATATCTATTGGGAACCAAGGTACTCAATCACATTGATCACTCGGCAATCAAATATTTGATGAAAAAGAAGGATGCAAAGTCGAAGTTGATCAGATGGGTTCTCCTCCTTCAAGAATTTGATATCGAGATAATTGATCGGAAGGAGACAGAGAATCAAGTTGCAGATCACTTGTCCAGATTAGAAAATCCTGAGGTTGACCGCAATGAATCTGTAGTGAGTGCCGTGTTCCCAGACGAGCAGCTGTTTCGCATAGAAGAACTGCCTTGGTATGCGGACATCGTTAATTATCTGGTCTATGAACAATTTCCTAAAGATTACACCTACCATCAATAGAAGAATCTCAAGAATGAATGCAGACACTATTATTGGGATGAGCCGAATCTGTATAAAAGAGGTGTAGACCAAATCATTCAATTATGCGTCCCAGATGCTGCTTAACAACGCATATTATCGCAGTGCCACGATTTTCCATATGGAGGGCACTTTGGAGGACAACATGCTGCAGCCAAAGTTTTACAAAGTGGATTCTTCTGGCCTTCATTATTTAAGGATGCTGCTGACTACACAATGAAATGTGATCGGTGTCAATGCACCGGCAACATTTCATGGAAGAACGCAATGCTAATGAATACTATCTTGGAGTTGGAACTATTTGACGTATGGGGGATTGATTTCATAGGACCATTCCTTCCTTCAAATGGTAAGCACTATATTCTATTAACCGTTGACTATGTCTCCAAGTGGGTAGAGGCAATTGCATGCGCCGCAAGTGATGCGGCAGTAGTCTCCCAGTTCCTGAAGAAAAATATTTTCACGCGTTTTGGCACCCCTCGTACCATTATAAGTGATGAAGGATCATACTTTGTCAACCACAATATAAAGAAGCTGCTACACAAGTACAATATCCTCCACAAGGTGGCCACTGCATACCACCTGCAAACAAATGGCCAGGCTGAAGTGTCCAATCGTGAAATTAAATTGATACTTGAGAAGGTAGTAAAACCTTCGCGGAAGGATTAGGCAATGAAGCTTGATGATGCATTGTGGGCATACTGGACCGCATTTAAAACACCAATAGGTATGTCTCCCTATGCATTGGTATTTGGCAAGGCGTCTCATCTGCCTTTGGAGTTGGAGTATAAAGCATTTTGGGCGGTCAAGAAACTGAATTTCAATTTAAAGAAAGCAGGAGAAGCGCGAAAACTGCAGCTGGTTGAGCTAGAAGAATGGAGGATCAACGCATATGAGAATGCGAAGATTTATAAAGAGTGTACCAAGCGTTGGCATGATAAACGCATATGCGCTAGAAACCTCCAAATCGGGCAGAAGGTCTTACTCTTCAATTCAAGATTGTGGCTCTTCCCAGGAAAATTAAAATCACGCTGGTTCGGTCCCTTCATCATCAAAGAAGTATCTCCACATGGTGCGGTGGAACTAATCATCAAGGATGGCAGTCAAACATTTAAAGTTAATAGACAACGGATCAAAGCATATGACGGAGGAGATTTTAAGCTAGAAACAGCATCCACAAAGTTGAAAATCCCAGACTATCCTGTACTTAACTCTTGAAGAATTAACTCTTCGTCACGTTACTACTAGCTGTATTTTACTTATTTTTCTCTCTATATAAAAAAAAAACTTGTTGTTTTGTTTTGAAATCATTTGACCCTCTCTTTGTCTGTTTACAAGGATTAAGGCATAGGATTGCGGAGATACTACAAAGAGAAGCAAATATTTTGATTCCATCACCACAATCCATAGAAGCAAAGATCGCCGCAAGAAGGGATGCATCAATACTCAATGCAGGCGAAAACGCAAAATTTAGGGGTGTACTCTTCCCTATTTGTATTTCAAATTTTGCGCTATCACATTGCATGTTATTTTTCAAAGTTTTATCATCGCATCCTCCCTGATTACCGTAATCATTTGCCGAGTAGATAAATTTAGTAGTTTACCGCCTATTGTTTCTTTACCCAGTATGATTTCAATGATGAAAAATATGCTTCTATCCCTTTCGTCTATACTAGAGTCAACTTAAATCTTAAGATAGTTGATAACTTGTAGAGATACAAGTTATTTATGCCACCTTATCTAGATATTGCAGCCAAAAGTTAGTAAATATGCGCCGATTGTATGAAAATTAGCCTAGTATTACAATAATTATAAATGTTTGCAATTACACCCACTAACACCATAAAGATGGAAGACAAGCCGAATTTTACTCTATTTTGCAGGAGACCAAGTCATCGTTTGCGCTCAAGGCTCATGAGAAACTGATCAACGCATCTCTGTCACATTGCGCCCGTCAATCAACAATGAAGAGACGATTACTGCAATGACGGCGCAATGCAACAGTCGATCCAGAGTTGTGTGCAACCGCATGCGGTAATAAAAACAACACCGCATGCGAATCCATGATTGAAAGATGCAGCTGAGTAATGCAAAAGCGGAGGATTGAGACACATGTACAACTAACGGTTGTGTAGAATTGACGGTTTGATTGCATAATAGAAGGAATAATATCCCTCCATCTTTGGAATTACCATAACCATTAGTGGAGACCACAAGGCCGGAGTCAAAGACCTGCACCTATAAATACCCCATAGATTTCAGAGAAAAGTATGCTACGGGATACGGGGTAAATGCTGCAAAACTGTTGAGAGAAAAGGCTGAGCTGAGTGCTTAAGTGAAGAAATCCGAGAAGAAGACGAGATAAGGCCGAGAGGTGAATCTCAAATCTAACCTGCCAAACAACTGATTGAAAGCTCTGTGCAAAGATCCCTGCTACCGGTGGAGCAAGCCTAGGAGGGAAGCTCTTCCAACCATCAAATCCATTCTATCTGGCAAGTAGATCTCCATCGAATCTGCCAAGACATTGGCACTTGTTTGTATCTGTTCTATCTCTTTCATCGCTGTATTTCACTTTCTCATTCTCTTTTCATTCACACCATGTATCAAACACTTAATAGAGATATTAAATGTTTCGATAGCTTTCATTTACCATTTTTTGTCTATTTCCGTTCACCCATTAATCACTTTCTTCATGATGTCTTCTTAATTCCCTGATAAGCAATATGAATTAACTAAGTACTTAATCTGTGTTAAAGATATAAAATGCGTTTAGCTAAGGCATGCTAGACGGTATCTTCACCTGTGAGAGCATAAGTAAAGATGCCATTCTGATCTATCGAGAGAAGGTCAGAAGAATGCATTAACTAAAGCGAGTAGTATTTCCAGACATGGAAGCAACCTTGCGTTCATTACGTTAGTCTCTGTTTCACCACAGACATGTGGGAGCGCGACCGATCACTAAAAGGTGTATGCCAAGAGAAGAGCGGAACAACATTTGTTGCTTCATGAGAACTTGCGTTGTTTATATTATTTGTCTTTCTCTTTCTATTCTATTCATAAGACTTGCTGCCGCATTCCACGTCTTTGCACAACTTTCACAGCCAACCTTGACCCCAACATCTTGTAACATGAAGCTTGTATCTTGTATCATCTATCTTAGGTTTATTGTATTTCATTTTATTATCGCATCTTTACTGCTTTACTTTACTTTATCGCAATTTATATACCTGTACAAACACATTTTTAAAGATTGAAAACCTGGTCGCGTATAACATGAACATACCACAATAACCTAAATCAGTCGTCGTGTTTGACCTCGGATCACATCGAGAAACTTGCAATGGAATTACACTTGGTTCTATTGTAAGGAAACTTGTGACAGCGCATGGCATACTACGTGAACACCCAATCATTAATGCATATCTAGTGGTAGTATCGCATCAATTCGAGCATAGAACATCATCAATCATACCTATCAAATACTGCGTTACAAGTTTATGGTGCCATTGTCGGGGAGTTTGCTATATTTCTAGAAGTTAGGATTTGCTATATTTCTTTCAAACTCTCTTTACAACGAATTCTATGACCATCGCATGACTTATTTTAATTTCCTTTGGCAATGAGGACATTGCCGTATTTTAAATTTGGGGGTGAGGTATTTATGGTATTTATTTTCGACCTTGCTCTAAATTTTTTTTTTTTAAAAATAACAACTCAACTGTCAACGCAATTGGGAAACCATGTTGATAAGAGTTAAGTTTTGAAAGGCACTTACCCATAGTTGGATGTCCGCATGACACACGTGGGGACAAACCAAAACGAAAGTAAGTCACCAGGATCAACGCATAAATCAATGAACGTAACTTCACTACAAAATCGGTATGAGTTTAGTCTGATAAAGAGTGCATTGCTCGTAGTTGGATGTCCGCATGACACACGTGGGGGCAAGCCAAAACGAAGGCAAGACACTCAGATCAGCGCAAGGTTAGAAAAAATAGCAATGAAGAAAATTTTTGTGCAAGGATAAATCATTTGACACATCGGTGGAAAATTTTCTTTTTGAAATAAATCATGCGATGTTCCGAAATTTAGTAAAGTCCTTTTGAAAGTTAAGCTTGCAATTCCTAAGTCGTAGAAATATTTTAGGAAGAGACTTGAATAAGACTTAAGGAAATTCTGACATATAGGATTTAAACGAAGTATCCTTTAGAAATCTTGGGAAAGAAAACTTTGTGGTTAACTTGCTAAAGAAATCTTTAGCTTATGCTTGAGGACAAGCATTGTTTAAATTTGGGGGTGTAATAATGGGCAAAAATGCTCGTTATCATGGTACTAAGTTCTTAAACAATGTTGGATTGCGTTGATGAAATATGTTAAATTGCGTCCATTAAGCATAAATTCTATAATATTACGGTTGCATGCGTCCAACGTATTAGAACAGTTGATCTTTACATTTTTGTGCAGAAAATGCGTTAACGCAATGCAGAGATTGCGATCATAGGAATACATTGATCGAGCGCAACTTCATCGCAAGACTTTGCGTTGATCGTGCTCGCAAAAATTCGCCCAAGAAGAATCACCACAAATTGGTCAGTGCAACATAGTGGGCGCATTCGGGTGAAAGGACGATTAAGATCGATGGGACAGAAAGCTGACGACAGTCGAATCCAAATTAAGTGACAGCTGATAACGGTCACAAAGTACATCCAACTTTATCAGTGACAATTGTCCAGCGCATCAGTCAGGAATTAAAGCTGTCCCATCTGTACAACTGGGATAGAGAAGCCACCTTTCACCTTCGATGCCCTATAAATACCAAGTGCATTCTTCAGAGAAGGGGTTAAGTAGTCGATTATTTCATCATTTTACAAGTTCACGTCTTTGTCCATAGTCTTCTTTCATTTTAAGAAGGATGCGAGGAAGAAGGTGTGCCGATAGATCGTTTCGACAAGCTTGGGAAAGTACCAGAAGCTCCAAGACAGAGAGAGGGCCGACGCCTGCGGAAGCGGGAATATTTGTAGATCAAAATAGAGATTCAGTGTAAAAAGCCTCGGTCAGCAAGGAATTGCTACCAGGCTCTCTACCCTTATTTTCCATTATCATTTTGTACTCAATTCAGTTATAAGAATGGAACATCTTTCTCTATATCTGTTCACTCTCTGTAATTCACGCATGAGTAGCTAAAACAGTTGAATGGGTTGAGAAGCATTTAGCTAGCCCAACTAGGGAATCTTCATTCTTTGTGATTATCTTGTTTATGTATGCTTCATTCATCTATTAGAGATACTCGGGAGGGTAGTCTAAGGACAGGATCTAGACTTGGGATGGTCAGGTCAGAATCTAGGTTTGGAAGAACTAGATTAGAACACATAAACGAGAGATAGACGCTTAGGAATGAGCACTATTTGTTATTAACGCATCGCATGCATCTTAGCAATAAGATATGATTGTATGCGGTCACCTTGCTTTCATGAATTTTGCATCAACGCATAGGACAAGAGTAGAGACTTAGGGATAAGCTCTATGGACATTTTGCATTCAACACATGCATCCTAGACTTAGGAGCATCGCATTTACATTGGGAAATGACTTGCTGTGCATGGTTGTAACATGATCGCAACGTTTGACGCATTCTGGAGTAACGCTAGCTAAAGATCTTCTCAACCCGTTCATCGTATACTCATTGCATCTATCAACGCAACTCTCTTTCTCAAATCCGCCGCCTTTATTTACTCCTTTTTCATCAACGCAACAACACACCCACACTTATTTATTTACTTGGTTATCACAAAGTTTTCATAAACATTATCAATGCAACTATTTTCACAAGTCCCTGTGTTCGACCCTGGACTTACCAGAAAACTTAGAGGAATTTACACTTGAACTCCGCTGGGGAAACTTGAGTGCACAACGCAACCCATCAACGCATATCTGTTGGATTTTTTGTCCTAAAACTCATAGTTTGTAAATTAATAAACATATTCTGTTTTGCTTTTCGATAAAGTTGTTATTGAAATAATAATCTTGAATCCAATAAACTAAGGTCCTGAGGCTATTTGAACCATAAAACATAAACCATGGAAAAACATGAGCTATAAAGCCCAGTGTGTCACACCCCGCCCTAGACTACCCTCTGAGCCTGGGAAAGGGCGTGACTGAAGCAGTTATCAACCCTTTCGTTGACACTTACTGCCTAATAATTCTTACGAAAATAACTCTGATAACAATGTAAAAATTGAACAATCAACTGATTAAGTAGGCCTATTTTATTTTACAACAATGTAACGTTTATACAACTTCAAGACTTAATGACAAAGTTTACAACAACAACTGTAAAACCCTCCGGAAGTGTAACTGTGGCACGTGGCAGACCTTGACCTTAGCAGCACCCTGGAACTCCTCACCTTTCGCTACCTGAGGGGGGGGGGGGTAAAACATAAAACATGGAAAACATGAGCTATAAAGCCCAGTGAGTGGTGCCTTTAGATAAAAAAATAACTTTGTCAACAGAAATATACTTTTGGGAAAGCAATGCATAGTCAACAAGAACATTACCACAAGTTCATTATTATTTTCCAGCCAAATCGCTAGACAATCCCCAGCTCGACCGTTGGATAAAACAATCAACCCCAACTTGACTGCTGGTTATCACATAATAAAAATATCCCCAGTACTTTCACACGTATACTAAGACAACAATAATTCCTGTTGAAACTTTCCCTGTACCCTATTATCCTGCCAATGTGCACATCGACTATTTTCCTGCTAGCTAT
Source organism: Benincasa hispida (assembly GCF_027475165.1). Lineage (NCBI taxonomy): Eukaryota > Viridiplantae > Streptophyta > Magnoliopsida > Cucurbitales > Cucurbitaceae > Benincasa > Benincasa hispida. Next base: position 54,936,469 of record NC_143482.1, read on the forward strand.
GCTTAGGTAACTTGACTATATTTCCCGCCGGTTGTCACCGACTATAATTTCCCACCGACCGAAGCCAACTATATTTTCTCGCCAAGTACCTTTTCAAGCATGCTAACTATATATCCTGGGTACAATTCCAGTTTCCAACACAAACATACAAGCAATATCTTAACAAGCATAGTAACAAGATAAATATATATCCCTGATCATGCCAATTTAACATTATCCCCTATATATAGAAATTATATCAACAATACAACACACAATAACCACTCACCTTGGTTGGTTATGAACTTTCCTTTCCGAAGTTCCTTAGGTTTCCTTGGTTTCCCTTTTAAACCCTAAATTCCAGATTCAAATATTAGCTTATATTACTCATAGTTCCAGACCTTATTTTAAGATACTTCCTTATGAAAACCTATTCTAAAATGTCTCAGGAAGCTTGCCATAAAATCTTCGCTCAGAAATTCTCGTGGTTTAGCCAGAATCTTCAAAACATAAATATTGGCCCAGCTTACCCGACAACCTGACCATTCTATATTTTCTCAGCTTCCAGCCCGATTCCTTGGAGCTTCTTCTCCGGCAGACCCACTATGGGCGCTGTACATTGACGCATGCCACCCTCCAGCATATGCCCTGCCTGCGTCCTCGCCTACCCTTGCGTCTGTATGCCTTCTGCACAGCCGACCCTCGTGCCATCCAACCTTCCAACGCATCACTTTCAACTTTCTTCCTTCAGCTGTATGGATGCATACCACCCTTCCAACGCATCCATCGCATCCAACGCATCCAACGCATCCAACGCATCCAACAAGCCTATGTGTTAGTCTAACCTCTAAGGCATGCGTCACTCTTGACCCTACTTCAAATTTTCCCTTTGCCCAAGTAATCTCTCCAAGATCTTATGGCTAACGCATAGCAATGCCTAGTCCAACACTTAGCCAATTTTTCATCAATTAAAGCTTAACTCAAAACTACTCAAGGAAAATCTATTCAACACCTAGAAATTTTCTTCATTTCAATATAGAATTTAACTTCCACCTGCTTAAATAGGAAAAATGGAAATCCGGGTTTCACACTCTCCTTGGCCTGAGAGGGATTCGGTTTTTAGGTTAGACCTTAAACCAATTATTCATTAGAGGATCAGTGGAACTTAAGGAACAAGATGTAGTCTTGGGGGTAAAACGGTTTTTATGACCCAGCCAAAATTACGAACAACCTGTGAAGGATTAGCTTACTAATTATGATTATATCAAATGGACACAAATATATCTATAGTTTGGGGAGTGCAACTATGGGACTATAGTGGAATGACCCGTTAGTTAACGAATGTTGATTAGCTCCGTCTAAAGAGTTTAGCTAGCTAATCTCGGATCGTTGGAGCCCATGATCTATAGGTTCATTAGGTTCCCCTACTAACTCATATGGAATAAACTTAGAACAGTATGATAGAATGATTCGAATTGTTCGAATTAGGTGAAGAGAGAGAAACTGACAAGTATATGTGATATAGTGGTCGAATTTTTCAGTTTAGAGATACAGTTTTAATATTTAAATGTGGTTTAAATATCAAGAATATGAATACGTTCATATTCAGAAGCTTGGAAATAATGGAAATGGTCAAAGATTTAAAAAGTCAAAGAGTTGACTTTTGACTTTGAAAAGTCAAACTTTGACCGACCTTATATTCAAAAGTGATTTGAATTTCTAGAAAACGAATGCGGATTCATACTCGGGAGGTCAAAATTAGTCAACACGGAAAAAATCATAAAAGTCAAAATGTTGACTTTTTGGTCAAAGTTTGACTTTGACCAAATGACTATTTTGCCCTTTGACTAAAGTTAGTGGGAAAATCCAAACTTTTGTTAGATAATTCCACTAACAAAATAATGGGCTTGGTGTTGGCTTATAGTGGAGACATTAAGCCCATTAAGATAGTGGATTATAGGTGTTGGGTTTTTATGATTTGGGTCATGCAATTGTTGCATGGTTTTTTTTTATAAAATTGGCTTTCATTTTGAATGAAAAGACTTTTGCTCATTTTTGCAAAAATTGTTTTTCAAATTTGGGCTGAAAAAAAAAACTATTTTCTTTGAGAAAAATTCATAACCCAACCCAAAGATCCATCTTATTTTCCATCTCTTTTCTCTCTCTCGTTTTCTTCATCCACCGGGTCCCACAATCCGGCTCTGAGTCTAGAGGATAGTAGGTCAACTCTAGTGGTGGTCCAGAAGAGTTTGGGTTGAGATTCAACGAGGAAAAGCGGTTTTCGGGAGCTACAAAGGTTGTATCCTATCGTATTAATTTACTGTTTTTCCACTTCAATTTGCATGATTATTTCCTTTTGTTTAGAAGCAATTAGAGTGTAATTAGGTCCTAATTCCGCTGTGTATGTCTCGTGTTCCATCAATATCATCCATATTTTCACTTAATAAAATAACGCATCAGGTGTCTTAGCACTTTGTTCCTTTGACAGACGAATTCCATGTCTGAAAGGCAACGTTCCTTTCTTGGAATTTTGCATTTTATATCTGGAGAACATTTTATCTATGTAAGATACTTGAGATAATGCTAAAGATCCATTCTTGCGGTTCCGAACTATTTGGATCTCAAGAACGTACTGTGCTTCTCCCAAATCTTTCATTTGGAATTGTGTAGCTAGCCATCTCTTAACGTCAGCTAGAAATTCTACTTCATTTCCTATGAGTAGAATATCATCAACATACAACACCAGAAAGGCGACAATTTTGTTAACGATTTTCTTGTAAACACAAGGTTCGTCAATATTTTGTTCAAATCCATAAGATTTGATCGCAGTATCAAATCTCATATTCTAGGATCTAGAAGCTTGTTTCAACCCATAAATAGATCGATTAAGCTTACAAACTTTTTGCTCTTGACCTTGTTCATTAAACCCTTCTAGTTGAGACATATAAATACTCTCTTCAAGATAGCCATTTAGGAAGGCTGTCTTAACATCCATGTGAAACTCAGATCTCAATTTTTCTACTTAAACAGTTAATTAAGGAAATTAACTAAGTATAAGTTAAATCCTATGTTAAAGAGGAGAAGGAAAATTCTAAGTGTTTGAATAGATTTGTTGAGTAGTTTTGAGTTAAGCCTTAACTAGTAAACATTTGGCTAAGTATGAAGTAAAAAAGAAACCATGCGTTTGGTGTTAGGAAACATTAACGCATAAGGCTCTAATGAGGCTATGTTTGTAGAGGTTATAAGGGATTAAGTATTAAAGCAAAGGACAACTTGAGTTTATGAGGTATGGACACATGTTGGACGAAGCATTGGCATAAGGTGTTGCCCAAGCGTGGCATGACAAGGGACGCATGCGTCGAGATGGTCAGAGGGTTAGATAATGAGCGCAAGGCGCTAGGCATTGTGACTGGGCATGCGCACTGACTAGTATGCGCGAGCATGGGCGCTGGGCATTGGAGCGTTGTGCTAGACGATGGGCATTGCGCTAGGCGATAGACGCGCTAGACGATGAGTGCATGTGCTATGCAATGGGCTATGCACTAAACGATGAGCGACAGCGAGATCGTTAGATGATAAGCGACAATGAGAGATCACTAGACGATGGTCTATGCGATGGCCGCAAAGCTAGACGATTAAGGCTGGGCGTGCATGTTGGGTTTTATGTCTTAAAACTCGTGGTATGTAAATAATGGAACTTATTCTGAAAATTCAATAAGGTGTTATTGAATAGATGTGTTTCTTATAAGAAATCCAATAAACCTAAAAGTCCATTGACTATTGGATGAGTACTTGAACTTTATGTTGAGACATAAAGGTGGATCGGGTTCGAGTAAATAATCAAAATGATCTATTGTATATGAATAAGGTTGGATACTTTATTCTGGTAACACTATTGGATGCGGCCTGCTCTGTAGTTGTTACAAAGACTTGTAAAGTGCTACAAACAAAGTGATCCTAATTCGTTCATGTCGGACATGAGGAGTGGGGGTGTCCTTGTGCAAAAGGGTTTGTACAAGATTGGACCACGAAACTAGTCACTCTTACTTTATAACGTTGTTTACTGTTTAAGATTGACTATTTCAAAGCGATGACCTAGGTTACTTGACCTTAATCCTGAGCTAACTATTAACTCGCGTTTATTTGGAATTATCCTTAGATTTGCATAGGTGAGGGTTGGCTCAACAACACCGACTCAATAAACCTTCTATTTCAGGGGTAAGACCAGATAGATAGCTGGGGACATAGGGTGCAAGAGGGAATTCACTCCTACCCGTTTTTAGGGATAGTAGAGAGGTTGGTCCCTTAATTGCTGATTCTAGGTTTTGAACAAGGGGCCCCACCCTCTCATTGGCCCGAGAGGGACTCAGTTTTGTTGATTGGATCACAAAACAATTGTTCATTAGGGGATCAGTGGGGACTTAAGGAACAAGAGTTAATTTCGAGGGTAAAACAGAGATTTGACCTAGCCGTTATTATGAACAACCTGTGAAGGGTTGACTTACTAATCATGGTTATATCGAGTGGACATAATATATCTACAATGAGGGGAGTTCAACTATGGGCTTTAGGGGAGTGACCCATTAGTTAACGAATGGGGGTTAGGTCGGTCTAATGAGTTTAGTCGATTAATCTCGGATCATTGGAGCCCATGATCTGTAGGTCCACGAGGTCCCCTTACTAGCTCGAAAATGGATTAGCTCTAGAGTAGCGTGATAAGTTAATTTGAAATGTTCAAATTAGAATGAAATGAAATTGGAGAATATATATTTAAATATGATTTAAATATATGAAGATGAATTTATGTAAAAGTTAATTTAATATTGGATATTAAATTAATTAGAATTATTTAAATTATTTAAATAATTATTTATTAATTTTATTAGAAAATTAATAAATTTTGATTTTAGAAATAAAATATGATTTTAAAATCATTTTGGATTTTGGAAATAGAAAAACACAAAAGGAAAAATTGGTTTTTCTATCTTCATCTTCAAAGTTGCTCACAAAGAACCCACTTCTTCAACCTTCATTTACTCCAAGCATGAGCTGCATCTCATGCAGCAAATCTCTTTGCATGATAGTTTGCAATATATTGAAGAGATTGAGGTGAAGTTGAGGTGATGCAACCGAATGAATTTTTCTGAAAAATTCTTGAGAAGAAGGTGTTCTTCATTTTGGGTTGTTGCAGTGAGCTTTCTCCAAATTCCCTTTGATTCCAACTTATTTTGAGTCCCACAACTCAATCTAGAGCACCAAGAGAATAGTAAGAAAAATCTTGTGGTGGTTTGCACAAAGATGTGGAGGACTTAGCAGCTGGAAATCATGATTTCAATGGTTCTTCAAAGGTATGTTCTTGAAACTGATTAAACTCTGTTTAAGCATGTTTTCTTTTCTGCCAAAATTAATGAATTAGAGTGCTTATCGATCCTCGTCGCTTCCACTGCGTGCTGGTCCTTGTCCAACAATGCATTGAGGCAGTTAGGCGATGAACTATTCGATGAGCACAAGAGCTACACGATAAGCTATACGATTAGCATAAGAGCTACACGATGAGCTAGATGATGCGTCAAGCCACGATGGGCACATAATGTAGTGTCTATGCATTGATGGGGCTTGCGGTACATAAGGATTGCGAGGTTATATTGCATTGGTCTTGTGAAAGAGGCTATGGGCATTGGTAAGCAACAAGGGCATGCTTGTGGTTGATCATGAGGTATGCTCTAATCATAAGGCTAGGCATGAGAATGTGGTCATGAGGACTAAGTGTTGGCCTTGGGAAAGCTAGTAGAACGCATGTGGCTAACATGTTGAGCGCATAGAGCTATTCACTAGGAGTTGTAACCGAGAATAGAGGTTGCACTGAACTTAACCATGCATTGATAAAGCTTAGCTATGCATTGATGGTGTGCTATGCGCTAAGGTTGGGTTATGTGCTAAGGACATCCGAGGGCATGTGGGCGCATAGGACAAGGCTAGAGCAAGTAGCATGCGTTGGAAGATTGTGATGGTCATATCCTCGTTGAACGCATGTGCCAAGGGTGAGCCATGCGAGAAGAGGAGTATACAGCCAAGCAAGGACTTGCGATGCCTTGAGGTTAGTGTGGCATAAGTGATGCATTGATGGGCTAATAGTGGCTAACCGAGAAGAGGTTGAGCTTAAGTTAGTAGGAGGTGGACAAATAGGATTTCATGCAATGGAGGTATGCATGATGAAGGCAACTCAAAAGTAGGAGGTGGATGCACCAAAGAGCATGCAAATCGAAAAGGTTGAGTGGGTGAAGAAGAGGAAAACATTTCAAGTTGGTGGTGGCAAAGGAAGGCGTTGGCAGCCTGAGTGGTGGATGTCTGGACATGCAAGGAGTAAGAAGTGTCAACATCAGGTGAAGTGGGAACGCTTATAAATAGGGCCAAGGACTTCATTTCAGTTCACAAAAACATATCCACTTCGACAATCACTTAAAAGGAGAGGTTGAGAGCAGTTTCGGTGGAAGCTATGCATTGATCAAAGAGGGCATGCGTTGGTAGCAAGACCATGCGTTGATCAAGTGGTTCCAAGAGAAGGAGATGCTGTCGGACAGTAAGGTCTTGAAGTAACATCAACTTGGGACGAGGAGTTCTCTCAAACTACTCGAGCGTTTTGCATAATTTCAAAGCCATCTGAAAGGTCTGAGTGTCTAGTTTTCAAGGCAGGGCTACTGAAGAAGAAGCTCAAAGGTATCAGGTTGGAGAGTGAAGAAAAGACAAAAGGGTCGAGCTCTCGGGTAAGCTTGAGCCAGTCTTGATGATTTGAGGATTCTAGTCAAACAACTAGGAGTTCTGAGCTGAGATATTAAGGTAAGCTTCTTGAGAAATTTTAGAACATGTTTGTAGAAGGAAGTGTCTCAAAATAAAGTCTGAAACTATGAGTAATCTAAGCTTGAAGTTGAATATGGAATTTAGGGTTCAAAAAGGAGCCCGAGGAAACTAAGGAACTTCTAGAGATAAAGGTTCCTACCCAACCAAGGTGAGTGGTTATTCTAATGTTCGTATGATTGATTTCTATATATATATGTGATTATATATATATATATATATATAGGTTATATTTATTAGCATGATCGGGAAATGTGTTTTTTCTGAACTTGATTGTTGTTGTGTTGTTGTCATAATGTGTGTGTAATTGCATTTGGAAATTGGATTGTACCCGGGATATTGTTAGCATGCTTTGAGGATGCTTGGCTGGGATTGTCAGGGTATCTGGCTAAGATTGTCAGCATACCCAAGCATGTCTAATAGGAATTGTCGACATGTGCACATTCGCGGATTATAGGATGTTGAGATTGTGTCCACGTTAGTCATTTTGGATTATTCGTGGAGAATACCCGGGGAAAATACATGATCATGCCAAGGATATCTAGCTGATAGGCTGGGGAGGTTACATTTTATTATGTGATTATTGTTTGATTGTGGAATTATTTTCCCAAAAGTAAATTTCTGAAATCAAACCTATTATCATATTAAACTACCATTCACTGAGCTAGGTAGCGGAGATTGAGGTGTTCCAAGTGTTGGGAATGTCCTAGAACTCGTAGTTCGTAAATTTTATGTTAACATTCTATTTATCAATAAAATATTATTGAGTGTCTTATTCAATAAAGTTGTTGATTTTGCATTCTATTATGAAAATCCAGTAAACATATCCGTGGCTATAGAATGAATACTTTAACTTTATGTGGTGACATAAACAAGATCAAGTTAATAGTATATAGCCTAAATGGTCTATAAGTATATGGGTATCTCATCCTGGTAACACTATTGGATGTGGCCCATTTTGTATAGGTAATACAAATGATGTGATCCACATATCATTCATGTAGAGACATGTAAGTGGGGGCATCCTATGCAATGAGTTTTCATATAGATTGGACCATAAAATAATCACTTTTCTTTATAACGACCGTTTACTGTTAAACTCAATTTCATGAAGGAAATCAGACATGAGGATTTCCATGAGCAGTGGAAGGATCTTTCCAAATTTCAATCGTACATGAACATTACAATTACAATCACAAACGAAAACATACGGTTATGCATAAAACAGAAATTACAACATGCTTTACTACATGATCAAAGTATAGGACTAACAAACCTTTGAGGACTCATCTTCAAGTTCTTTGATCATGAAAGCTCGATCACAGCAACACCGCAACACACGAACGTTCGTCTAGCATGACTGCTACACTGCACGATCACAGTGAACTCGACCTAAGTGATCACCAAGGTCACGAACACCCTGAACATCGCAAATGGCCTCCACAAAACCTCGATTGTGTCAAGTTGTGTATGACACCACCAAGAAGGTTACCTTGGTATTCTTGGTGTGAAAATTCAGAGGGTGGGCTCTGTGTGGACTTGGTTAGAGATAGAAACTGGAGGAAAAAAATCGTGTAAATGATTGAGCAAGTGGGAGATGAAACAACCTATCGTATTGGTCGATTCCCAATCGTTTAGTAAAAGCTATGCGATCGTCTAGTAAAAGCTATGCGATCGTTTAGCTCATCGTCTAGCTGAATGTTTATCGTGTAAGAACACTCTATGATCGTTTCGCTAACTCCAATTCATCGTTTAAAAAATCTGATTTACTTGAAAACTATCCATGAGGAATTTTTCGAGATTGGAAATCTCAAATAAACAACTTTGCAAATCTTACCAAATTAGGAAAACATTTTTCCTTTTATCTCACTGTTACCATGAAACCACCAATAACCTCCCACTCAATTGGTTATTAGAGAAAAAGAGATAATTGTCCAATAATTAATATTATTATAAATATAAATGATAACTAACTTACCATAATATATTTATAACCTATAGTTTTAATATTTCATCTCATGAAACATATAAACCATAGCTCTTTTTCTATTCCATGGCACTTAATATAAATCTCATTTACATTAACCCTCCACTTGATGTATCTCATACACCATACTGATCATATCATATATAATCGAAATACCTCTTTTCAATTTGAACATTTCAAATCTACACCAAGAGCTGATCCTCAACTTGAATCCATTAAGCTACCAAGGGGACCTTATGGACCTGTGGCTCGAAGCTCCAACGGTACGTGAATAACTGACTAAACTCTTTAGTCAAGGGATCCACCATCCGTTAACTGCTAGGCACTCCATTAAAGATCGATAGCTAAACTCTCCTTACTACAGATATATTATGTGTCCTAACCAATCAACAGTATGATAACCCTTCACAGATCGCTCGTAAGTATAGCTCAGCCAATAACTGTTATGCTTTTATAGTTACATCTAACTCCTTAAGTACCACTGATCCTTTTAATGAACATAAGTCATAGTCCTACTATGACTGAGTTCTCTCTTCCAAAGAGAAGCTGTGGCCACTATGTTCAAGCCTTGGAATCTACCCTTAACGGAGCAATCTATCTACTTACCCCTACTTCGGGGAAGGAGTGAATTCCATCTTTTGTATTAAGTTCCCAACTTCTAAATTAGACAAGTCCCCAAAAAGGTAGGCATGTTGAGTTGGAAATCTGGCCACTCTCACCCATACTAATCAAAGGATCGCTCTCAAAGGTTGGACTTCCCAAAACACTCAGGATTGAGGTCGTGTCACCTATGGTTGTTTAGATGAGATGTAAGTCTCCAGTATCAACGACGTTATATACAGAGTCTAGTCATCTCGTGGTCTAGTCTTATACAAACTCTTTGTATAGGATACCCCCGCTCGCATGTCTCCACGTGAATGGTCAGGATCTATCATTTGTAGTAGTTTACAACACTTGCAAACCCCTACAAAATGGGCCGTATCTGTAGTGTCACTAGGATCAGGTATCCCACTTTAATCCTTATACTAAAGACCTATTTAGATTATCACTTAAGGCATGAACCACTTGTATATCTCAAATACATGCTTAAGTTTACATACAATAATGATGGAGCTTTGTTTATTGGATATGAGTAAATGCCAGAATGAAATAACACTTATTTTATTCATAAACAATGTGTATAATTATAAACAATGAGACTCCGGGAGAATTAGGACACCAATCCCAACAATCTCCCACTTGTCCTAATGCCTCGAGAGACTAATGTACAATACAAGAAAAAACATGTATAATATAAAATAAACTAGGGCATACCCCATTATCATCTCCCACTTGCCTTAAACAAGATACCGCAGGTCCCGTAGACCTAGACTCTCTAGGTGACTCTCGAACACTTTAGCTGTGAGAGCCTTTGTAAAGGGATCAACAACGTTGTGCTCATACTCGATCTTCGTGACGATCATATGACCGCGATGCACAATCTCCTTGATCAAGTTGTATTTTTGCTCTATATGCTTATCTCGACGATGACTCCGAGGCTCCTTCGAATTTGCCATATCCCCGTTGTTATCACAATAGAGAGTGATAGGTAAATCCATATTTGGAACAACTTCCAAATCTGAAAAAGGAATTTCCTCATCCAAACAGCCTTCTTAGCTGCTTCACAAGCTGCTACGTATTCGACTTCCATAGTGGAGTCCGCGATGCATCCTTGCTTAATGCTTCACCATACTACAACCCCTCCATTTAGAGTGAACACTGACCCCGATGTTGATTTGCGAGAATCTCTATTGATTTGAAAGTAGAGTCTGTGTATCCTATAAGGATCAGATCCTTATCTCCATACACGAGCATGTAGTCCCTCGTTCTCCGAAGATACTTGAAGATCATCTTGACTGCCATTCAGTGATTAAATCCTGAATTGGATTGATACCGGCTGACAATCCCTACTGCATAGTAAATGTTGGGTTTGGTGATGTGTAAAATTGTGATGCGTTATGGTGTGAGTTGTGGTGATGTATGTTATGCGGTGAACATGCAAGTTTTCCTAACAAGGCCTAAGAATAAACCTTCATAGGTTTCCTGGTAAGTCCAGAGTCGAACACAGGGACTACTAAGTAAATATGCGACAGACTCTTCGATTCTATTGTGGTAGTAAAAACAAATGGAGTGGATAGTGTTTTGATTGAGATTTTTCCTATACGACGGAGTTGAACACAATGTTGATGAAAGCTTAGAGTTACAATGAGTATGCGATGAAGGGGTTGAGAAGGGGTTTAATTAACATTTCCTAAGATTGTGTACAAGTTATGTGATCATGCTACACACAAATATTAGTACTGCATTTCTTAATGCAGAATGCCATTATTCTTATTTCTAGGACACATGCGATGTGTATACGAAACAACCGATAGGACTTATTTCTAAGCCTCTACTCTTATCTATGCGATGATGAATGGTGCACACAAGGTGACCACATACAATCATTCCTATTTCTAGGGTGCATGTGATGTGTAAATAGCAATAGAACTTATGTCTAAGTTTCTATTTCTTGCTTATATGATTCTAATTCGACCCTCGCAAGCCTAGATTCTAATATGACTCCCTCAAGCCTAGATTCTAATCTGACTCTCTCAAGTCTAGATTCTATCTTTAGACTACTCTCTCAAGTATGTCTAAAGGGTGAATGATGCATGCATAAGACAAGATGATCGCCTAAAATGTAAATCTTAAGTCATGCTAGCTAAGTACTTCTCAACCCATTCAGAAATTTAGCTACTCATGAGTGATGTGGAGAGATTGAAATGAGATTTCCATTTTCTGTAAATAAAGTACTGAATACAAAATAAAAAATGGATGTGAGAGATAACAGCCCCGGTAAGCAATGTCTTGCTCCTCGTGGCCTTTTACACTACTCTTTTATCACTTCAACTCTGTTCTCAATGTGGATTCTTGCTCTTGCAAGTGTTGGCCCTCTCTCCTTTGTATTGCTTTCTGGAGACTTCTCGATCTGTCCGAGAATGATCTCTTGTCTTCTTTATCTCCTTGCTCTCTCCATCCTTTATGTTACGTGTGCGCGAGAATGAACTAACTATCTAACTCTCTAAAAAAAAGACTCCCTTCTTTTTTGGTGGCTTCGGTATTTATATACTTCAAGGTGAAGCAGCTTTTCTTGCTAATGATTGCAATGATGGGCGACATTAATTCCCCTATTCTGTTGCACCGATTAATGGTTACCAAAAGTTGAGTGTACTTGCTACAGTGTGGCTTTTAACAGCTTGTCAACCAAATTTGGAATCAACCGTTATCAGCTTTCCGTCCCATCATGATTTATTATGCTGTCACCTTGATGCGAGGTCTTTATGCGCCCGCCCTTTTATGATACTTCTCACGATCGCATGACTCGCGATCGCAATCTTCATATGCGCCATCGCATTGTACCTGCACAAAATAGGTAAATTAACTGATTTTATGCGATGAGTGCTTGCGATCGCAATTCTTTCTAATTTAGTGGTGACATGTAGAAATGCATGTCATCTTAGTCCTTTTATTTAGAATTATGAGGGTCGATAAGCAGAATATACGACAATTATGTTAGGAATTCATGAGAAAATGAGCTTGCGTTGTTCAGCATTAAGAATCTCGGCTAACCCATTATTATGCGTTATTATACGTTCAATGTTTTATTTTTGTAGCTAATGCAGGAAGTGGACACAAACGCGGAAGCCGGACCACCGCATAGACGACTGCATGCGGAGAAACTCTCCATCGCAAAGGCGAATGTGTTCGATCAACGCATGGGTGTTGTGGTAATAAACTGCATGCGTCCATCGCATGGGAGTTGCACTCGTCAAGCGATTGCGGTCATCGTGTAGAGTTGTGGTATTAAGCGAATGCGATCATTGTATGATTGTGGTTACACGATAACGCATACTAATGGGATTAATGCAAGGTTGGTGGAATGAACTCATCAACGCATATCTCGAGAAAATCAAAAGATGATGTTGACATTTCACCTACCATGCCGTTAGCAGCAGAGATTCAGAAAGGACTAAACGCGCTGCGAATGTCAGAATCAGAGCAGTCCATTAATGCTATCGGCGATCCAGGCTTTATATAAAGAAGCCGATGAGCAGAATTTCAACTTATCCAAGGTTTTCGCCGGAGGTTCGCCTAGGGAGGATCCTTGTGATCCAGACAAATGCGTGAGAGGAAGCTTGAGAGTTCTTCACCTCCTTCATCCATTCCAAAAGATGACCAGAGCCTTCGACTTGAGCTAGAAAAATAGACAATTGAACACATAATAACACATAATAATGGGTTAGCCAAGACTCATCATGCTGAACGACGTAAGCTCATTTTCTCATGAATTCCTTACATAATTGCCGTATATTCTGCTTAACAGCCCTCATAATTCTAAGTAAAAGGCCTAAGATGACATGCATTTCTGCATGTCATTAGCATGCTTGTTCATGAGTAGAGTCAGCAACAACTAACTGCCGGGGAGGGTAAGTGGTTGGTCGCATTAAGCATTGTAAGCAAGTATTCACCAGAGATAGGAATAATCTTACATTAACCAAGTTAATGCGGTTACCTTGTCTTATACATGCATCCATTGCACCTTTAGAGCTAATCGGGAGAGAGTCTAAAGAAAGAACCTAAGACTCGAGAGAGTTAGGTTAGAATCGATGCTCGGAAGAGATTAGGTTTACATCAGCAAGAATGGAGACTTAGTAATAAGTTCTGTTTGCCATCACACAGCGTATGCACCCTATGGATAGGATATTGCATGCATCTAGGAAGTAGGATATGGTGGTGATATTCGGCCATCACGCTCATGCGGCGATAGCACGTGGGCGGGTTATAGGGGTTTAGGTTGGCGTAGGCTTCTCAGCACTTTCGCATATATCGCATACGTCCTAGAGTTAGGCTCAAGTGTGTGTAGCATGATCGCATAGCTTGCATTGACTAAAGTTGCCCTTGCAGTCACTCTTAAGTATTGCAATGAATACATCTCCACATTTTATCTATTTTTCCATTCATTTGTTTCATGTCAAGAGTTATCGTGTCTCTACCTCTCATTCATACTCTCAATGCGTTGTCTGTTAGTTAGGAGAAGAAGTAGTGTAGCATAGAAACCCCTCCATCATTCTTTTATTCAACCGCCACATACCACATTCATCCAGCTACAAGTCCTTGAGTTCGACCTCGAATCACCTGAAAAACTTGTATTTGCATTATACTTGGTGTGAGCGTAAGAAAAATTGTGACAGGACGCATGGTCATCGCATACATTTGTTAATGCATAGTCATTCCAATGCATGACCATCAACGCATGATAATCAACGCACACCTTAAGACATGCATCGCATATTGCGTCCACGAAATTTTAGTTGTTGAGTAATTGACATCTAATTTCCCGTTATCATTCAACACTTTTGGACATGATATTGCTTATTTTACCATCGCATTCTCTCATTGTTTTACTTATTTGTGCTGTAATAACTTGTATTTCTACCAGTTATCATCTGGTACACAACATTGCATACATTAAGCTTCCTACAGCTGAAGCATAGGGAATCCATTTCATCTCCTCAACATCTTGAGGTGTCTTAGGACATTGATCCTTAGACAAAATGATTCCATGCCTGAAGGGTAACAAACCCCTATTGCAATCTTGCATCCTGTACTTGATCAACATTTGATCGATGTACGATGCCTGAGACAAGGCTAACCGTTTGTTCTTACGATCCCGAATAATCTGGATCCCCAAAACATACTGTGCCTCACCCAAATCTTTTATTTGGAATTGGGCAATGATGACGAAAAATTAGGAGAGTGTAATTATGCGATGCATGTCTTAGGTTATGCGTTGGTTCTCATGCGTCGATGGTCATGCGTTGGAATGGAAAATATGCGTTGATCTCTTATGCAATGACCATGTGTTCCTGTCATAAGTTTTCTTGCGCTCTCGCCAAGTATAACGCGAACGCAAGTTTCTCGGGTGATCCGAGGTCAAACACAGGGACTTATAGCTAAATGCTATGCAGTGATGTGTTTCTGGCAGATAAATAAAAGAATGATGGGGGTGATAAGCTAAGCATTTCTCCTACTCCTAACTAACAAACAAAGCATTGGAAGTATGAATGAGAGGTAGAGACACGACAACTGTTGACGCGTAGTAAAATGCATGGACAAATAGATAAAATGGTGAGGATGTTTTCATTGCAACACTGAGCTTGACCACAAGGGCAACCCCAGCCAACGTAAGCTATGCGATCATGCTACACACACTTGTGCCTAATTCTAGGACGCATTCGATGTATATGCGATAGTGTCGAGAAGCCTATTTCTAAGCCTCCATAACCCGCTTAGGTGCTCTCACACATAAGCGTGATGACCACATACCACTGTATCCTACTTCTGGACGCATGCAATATCCTACCTGTAGGGTGCATACGCTGTGTAATAGCAAACAGAGCTTATTCCTAAGTTCCCCATTCTTGCTTATGTGATCCAATCCGCTCTCCCGAGACTTAGATTTGGTTTTTAGACTACTCTCCTAAGTATGCCTAAATGATGAATGATCTGCTCATAAGACAAGGTAATCGCATAAACCTGGCTGACGTTAGATTATTCCTATCTCTAGTGAACACTTGCTTACATTGCTTAATGCAACCAATCACTTACCCTCCCAGGCAGTTAGTTGTTGCTGATTTGACTCAGAGACAAGCATTGCATCTGCTTATAGACAAGTGTCGTTACAGCTTCACACTAAGCAAATAAGGTTTTCTCACAACACTCACGCAACGCACACCTCCCGGTGGTTTGCTACATGCTTCATATTCCTATGCCGCATGATTAAGTATGCGACACTCTAACAGTCTCACTAAATAATGAAATGAAAGTAAAGGATGCTAAGTAAATGAAGATGGAGATGGAATCGAAGGAAAATATAGAAATGCATTGATCACAAAATGTATTAATTCCTTAAGCCAAAATGTAATACAATACAATATAAGGAAAGAAGAGAAATAGAAAGGCTAGCTGGAAGCAATGTCTTGCTTCCAGCAGATGTGTGTTAAGGCTGCCGGTGGTGCCATGGATGGGTGATGGAGCAGACTCTTTCGAGCTCTAACTCCGAAAAAGACTTCGGTCGTCACTCGAAATGAATGAAGGAGATAAGAACTCTCAAGCTATCTTCTCGCGCTTTCGTCTGGATCACAAGGATCCGCCCTAAGGTGAGTCTCAGGCGAAAAACCTTGGATTCTTTGAAATTCTGCTCAATGGCTTCTATTTATAGAGCTTGATCGCTGACAGCATTAATGGACCTGCTCCGATTTTGACATTCGCGGCGCGGTGGTCCTTTTCTGAATCTCTGCTGCTAACGGCGTGGTAGGTGAAATGTCAACATCATCTTTTGATACTCCCGAGATATGCGTTCATGTTTGTATTTCACCAACCTTGCGATCATCCCTCTATTATGGTTATTATTCTATAGCCGTAATCTCTCTGTGATGACAGCATTCAATCAATGGCCACAACTTCTATGCGATGACCACATTTGCTTGACGCCTGCAAGTTCTATGCGATGGATGCATGCGGCTGATGGCCGCAACATCCATGCGTTGAACGTATGCGTTCACCTTTATGATGGGGAGATTCCCCGTATGCGGTCGTGTTTGCAATAGCCCGGCTTCCGCGTATGCATCCGCTTCCCGCGTTAGCTACAAAGATAGACAATTGAACGCATACTAACGCATAATAGTGGGTTAGCTTAGATTCTTGATGCCGATCGACACAAACTCGTTTTCTCATGAATTCTTAACATATTCGCCGCATATTTTACTTAACATCCCTCATAATTCTAAATAAAAGGCCTAAGACGACGTGCATTTCTGCCCGTCATTAGGCAGCTAGCTATTTCTTAATGTCAGTCAGATACCCTACATCATTCCCAATGAGTAGGATATCATCCACATATCGTACTAGGAAAGCTACTGAGCTGTTGATGATCTTCTTGTAAACACAAGGCTTATAAACATTCTGATCAAAGCCAAATGACTTGACCGTAATTTCAAATCTAATGTTCCATGATCGAGATGCTTGTTTCAGCCCATAAATGGACCTATTAAGCTTACAAAATTTTTGCTCTTGATTTGGAACTATGAACCCCTCTGGTTGAGTCATATAGATGGTTTCCATAAGAAAGGCAGTCTTGACATCCATTTTCCATATGTCATAATCATAAAATGTGGCTATGGACAGGAGTATCCTGATAGACTTTAGCATGACAACAGGTGAGAAAGTTTCCTCATAGTCCACTCCCTCGACCTGGGTATAACCCTTTTCCACGAGTCGAGCCTTAAAAAGGTTTGCACCTTTCCATCTACACCTCTTTTTCGCTTATAAATCCACTTACACCCAATAGGTCTTACCCTATCAGGTGGATCAATAAGCTCCTAGATGTTATTGAAGTACATAGACTCCATTTCCTAGTTCATGGCCTTAACCCATTCATCCTTGTCAACATCCTCCATTGCTTTCTTAAAAGACAACGGATCCTCGACCCCATCATTAGAAATGACATTTTGGGCTTCAGTTAAACCCATGTAGCGATCTGGTGGGTTCATAACCTTCCCACTACGTTGAGGTAGTCTCAACTCTTGAGCTGGTTGACTAGATGTACCGACCTCAACAACTCTTGTTAAGCTGTCAGTCTATTCAACAACTCTTTTTGAACCCTCAATAGTCTCAATCTCACTAGAAATCTCACGCAAAACGAGCTTACTTCGTGGCTTATGATCCTTCATATGGTCTTCTTTCAAGAAGATAGCATTTGTAGAAACAAACACTTTGTTCTCACTCGGATCATAGAAGTATCCACCCGTCGTTTCCTTGAGGTAGCCTACAAAGAGGAAAACTTTCGAATGCAGTTCAAGTTCTTTGGGTTAGTCACTAGCACATGTGTCGGACAACCCCAAATCCTGAAGTGGCGTAAACTACCTTTACGTCCTCTCCACAACTCAAAAGGTGTTTCAGAAACACTTTTCGATGGAAGGTTGTTCAAGATGTAGCATGTAGTCTCCACTACAAAACCCCAAAATGAGTCTGGAAGATGAACATAACTCATCATAGACCGAACCATGTCCAACAAGGTTCCGTTTCTCCTTTATGATATACCATTCTGCTGAGGTGTACCTGGGGACGAGAGTTGGGATGCAATCCCATGTTCTATCATATAGTTTTGGAATTGGAGGTTCATATACTCTCCACCACAATCAAATCGTAGTGTTTTTATCTTCTTACCTAACAAATTTTCAACTTTAGCCTTATACTCTTTGAACTTGTCAAGGGCTTCAAACTTACGTTGCATTAGGTAGAGATACCCGTACCATAAATAATCTATTGGAATGGTACCAACATATAGCGGAAGCGACGAGGATCGATAAGCACCCTAATTGATTAATTTTGGCAGAAACGAAAACATGCTAAAACAGAATTTAATGACTTTCAAAACATACCTTTGAAGTACCGTTGAAATCTCGATTTTCAGCTGCTAATTCCTCCAAATCTTTGTACAGACCACCACAAGATCTTCCCTACTATTCTCTTGGTGCTCTAGATTGAGTTGTGAGACTCAAAATAAGCTGGAATCAAAGGAAACTTGGAGAATGCTCACTGCAGCAATCCAAATGAAGAACACCTTCTTCTACTCAAATTTTCAGAAAAATTCTTTCGGTTGAAACACTCCAAAATCACTCCAATTTCTTCAATATATTGTAGACTATCATGCAAAGAGATTTACTGCATGGGATGCAGCTCATGCTTGGAGTTATTGAAGGTTGAAAATAATGGGTTCTTTGTGAGCTAGTTGAAGATGGAGTTGAAAAATCCTAATTTTTCATTTTTGTGTTTTTCTATTTCCAAAATCCAAAATTGATTTTAAAATCATAATTTATTTCTAAAATCAAAATTTATTAATTTTACAAATTAATTTCATATATTAATTTTCAAATAAAACAAATAATTATTTAAACAGTTTAAATAATTCTAATTAATTTAACATCCAATATTAAATTAATTTTAGACAAATCCATCTTCATATATTTAAATAATATTTAAATATATATTCTCCAATTCTGTTTGATTCTAATTTGAACGTTTTCAAATTAACTTGTCACGCTACTCTAGAGCTAATCCATTTCCGAGCTAGTAGGGGGACCTTATGGACCTACAGATCATGAGCTCCAACGATCCGAGATTAATCGACTAAACTCATTAGATCGATCTAACCCCCATTCGTTAACTAATGGGTCACTCCATTAAAGCCCATAGTTGAACTCCCCTCACTGTAGATATATTATGTCCACTCGATATAACCATGATTAGTAAGTCAACTCTTTACAGGTTGTTCATAATAACGGCTGGGTCAAATCTCTCTTTTATCCCCAAAATTACCTATTGTTCCTTAGTCCCCACTGATCTTGTGATGAACAATTGTTTTGTGATTCAATCAACAAAATCAAGTCCCTCTCGGGCCAATGAGAGGGCGGGTCCCCTTGTTCAAGACCAAAATCAACACTTAAGGGAACAACCTCTCTACTAACCCTAAAGCGGGTAGGAGTGAATTCCCTCTTGCACCCTATGTTCCCAGCTATCTATTCAGTCTTACCGTTGAAATGGTAGTCTTATTGAGCTAACGCTGTTGAGCCAACCCTCACCTATGCAAATCTAAGGGTAATCCCGAATAAACAGGAGTTCATAGTTAGCTCAAGATTAAGGTCAAGTTACCTAGGTCATCACTTTGAAATAGTCAGTATTATGTCACAACATGAACGAATTAGGATCTCTTCGTTTATAGCACTTTACAACTCCTTGTAACAACTACAGAGCAGGCCGCATCCAATTGTGTTACTAGAATAAGGTACCCAACCTTATTCATATACTATAGATCATTTTGACTATTTACTCGAACCTTATCCACCTCTATGTTTCCACATAAAGTTCAAGTACTCATCCAATAGTCAAGGGACTTTTAGATTTATTGGATTTCTCATAAGCAAAACATCTATTCAATAACACCTTATTGAATTTTCAGAATAAGTTCCATTGTTTACATACCATGAGTTTTAGAACATAAAACCCAACATAATCATCTATGAAAGAGATGAAATATTCATACCCACCTCGAGCCCTAACATTCATCGGACCACAAAGGTCAGAATATACAAGCTCCAAGGTTTCCTTGGCTCTATAACCTTTTCCAGTAAAAGGTCGTTTGGTCATCTTTCCTTCGAGTCATGATTCACACATCGGCAAGGAGTTTTCTTCTAAACTCTTTAGAATTCCACTTTTCACCAACTTCTCAATCCTATTGAGGTTGATGTGACCTAACCTTAGATGCCAAAGATGGGCATTTCCCTAGGAGAAACCTTTGGTCTTTTAGCTGTTGTTGTCGTACTGAACATTTCAGTGTTAAATAAGGTTTTTATGACTAACGGCCTTAGTACATATAAGTTACTTTCCATTGTAACCAATCTCTATTCCATTCTTGAAAATAAACACTTTATTCTCAGAAAAGGAGACGGTATACCCTTGTTTAATGAGGCAAGAAACCGAGATTAAGTTCCTCTTAATATAAGGAACTACGAAAACATTATCCAGTAACAGATAACGTTTCTTGTCAACAAATAACTTCAGCCTGCCTACAGCAATAGTTGAAACAACCTCACCAGTACCAACTCTAAGAGTCATCTTTCCCTGTGACAACGTTTTCCAGGAACTGAATCCTTGGTAAGAGGAACTGATATGGTTGGTAGAACCCGAATCAAGGATCCAGGCAGAATCATCATTCTCTACCAAACATGTCTCCAAGACCAATAAATCAAATTTATTGTCTTTCCTCCTCTTGTGGAGAGTAGTGGGATCAGTGTCAGATCTTGTTTTGTCATCCATCCCTTTATGCTCTAAAAGTAAGAACCGACGTTCAAATAAATCTTGCAACGAGTCCATGATCACATGTGCAATGACCATGTTTTCAAACCTTTTGGCCAAAACATCAGGTATGTTAGCCAAAATGTCAAGTCGGGCTAATGAATTAGCCTTCATCCACAACTCATATGCATTGTGAACATTTCGCAGTGCATCAAGGGTCGGAACTTAAGGACATTCCTCAACCGTGACAAATTCGAGGTCGTTTTCCATGAAATACGTTTTACACGATTCTTTTCACTGTATGTATTTGGTCATATTAAAGCACTAAACGGAAATATTAACGAGTTGCTAAAAAGAAAAACACATTGACCTATGTAAGGTTTTAAGCAAATACCCGTTGTAAAATGAACAACACCCAATAAGGTTTTCGCAAAACTAATATGAACCCCGTATGACATTTAGTTTCGCAATGATGCTTCAAAGGTTTAGGACAAAATCCGTCGAAGGGAGGTCAATTATCCCTCCTCTGAATTGAGAAGTTCTCAACCAGTCATTAATACCTGAACAACTCTTGCTCCTATAATGACTAGCCATCATTGATTTGGTCAAGAGATTATTAACTTACTTAACAATCTCTCGTAAGCGTGACCCACCATTTTAGGCCCTAGAGATCCATCCTAAATAGCCAATCCGAAGGGAAAAATTCCGATTGAGGCAAAACCTAAAGCGACCCTATTCATTTCTGGAGTTCACCTTGATCTTGACCAATTGCACAAAACCCATATGAAGGGGGACGTTCCCAGGGCACCATGAGGGAGTACAAAATGATCTCATGGTGTGAACCAATGACAGAGACCATAGGACATGTTGACACACATCGTTCACCCACTTACTATAAACGCTCTCTCCGTCTACCTTGATATTGACTCATGCAAACACCATCTGAAGGGGAATGCTCCCAGGGCACCACAAGGCCAAGCATGAATCTCACGGTGTGAACATACAGGGAGAAACGTGAGTGGAATCATTGACATATCAGATACATCTCTTCCTCCCACTGAGTATTTTATAACCTAGGGTTTAATTTACTTAGAAAAAACACGGCTAAGGATTTTAACTAAGTGGCTTTTAGGTTTGCCTAAGAGTAACTTTTACCTCGGATTGTTAAAAAACTTTTGATCATCATCCATTAAACTATTTAACGGAGCCTTTGAACAATTGTCATAAATGCTTGTAGAAAATCTATCTAATTCACCTTTCCATGTAGGTTCCCAGGTGGGGGTGTTCCGTTTCCATCAGCTTAAGAACCCCAGCCTAGTAAGAACCCGCCTTAGACAAAAGGTCCCTTATAGATAGATTTAAAACAAATTTAATCTTTTATGCCAATCAATTTAATCCTATTAAACTGATTTTAAATGATTAAACTAGGTTACTAATCTTATTAGAACCATTTGAACCTAGGTCTATCTCAATCCAATTTTCAAACCCTTTTAAAAAATGAGTTCACCCTAAGTCCGCATGCAACTCTTTCTTATCGATTTTAGTTCTAATTTCCTTTATAACACTTATAAACGGAAACAACCAAAACCACAATGCAAAGCTAACACATGCAAGACATTCATAACGATTATAAACAGCTTAAGTGTCATGCTCAATGCATTGTTCATTCATTGCTACTTCTTTTATATAACGGTTATACAAAACAGCAACGAAACAAGCACAACATGTTTCCATTCACCCTTAGACTATAACACTTATAATAAAAGGATGATGCATGATAATGCTAATTGCATGCAAAATATAACTCTTATATTTCATGATGCATGCGAATGCCTTCACGTAATTTTTTCATGCTAGATTATAACACTTATAATACATGATACATGAATAATTGCACAACCTAAGGTGGGTTTTAATCTATATGTCAAACACTTTTCCATATAAACACCATACATCACATGTATAATAAAAAAATGTTGATGAATTGTATAAAATTGCCTCAAATCCACAAAACTAAAGCTAACTATTACAAAACAAGGAGTCTCCGGTTCAAACAGGTGAACCAGATCTTGAACCGTCTGGGTGAAGCAATGCGTTTCCACTCATTGTGCACCAAACTCCCCGCGATTGTCTATACGAAAGAAAAAATGCTTTGCTCTATTGTTTATCAACGCACCTAGAGTTAAACGATTGTTTAGCAATGATCGTGTACCTTTTCCTAAGCGATGAAGCAGGAGGTACGCGATTGCTTAGCACACTCCACACAATGCAAGCCTTATACGATCGTCTAAATGACTACAATACGGCGAAGCACCATCGTCTAAGCGATTGCTGAGTGAGCGCCTTTGTATCGTATACCACATGATCGTGTAGGTAGTGACTATGCTATGAGGCATGCTAACTACATGATCGTTTAGCACGTGCCTTTTTCTAAACGATGAGCATAAAATGCTCCCATTATGATCATCTACCTTCAGTGTCTATGTGATCAGGCAACGTACGCGATAGAGTAAACGATAGCTAAACGATCGTTTAGTAAATACTACACGATCGTATAGAAAAATCTATACGATCGCTTAGTTAAATCCCAACAATTGTTTACCTGAGGCTACACGACACGACCAACTCTTGGTCTTCTTCCTTGCTGAGAACTGCATCTTCAGGCTTTGAAACTTCATCACGAACGACTCGACTAACTCAAACTCTTTGAATTATAGACTCGATTGCATGTTAATTACGCCAAAAAAAAAAAAAAAAAACACAGGGGCCCTTACAAATTAACACTTTTTAATTTAATGAAAGCTTTAAAAAGAGGTAATTCAACCCGTAAACATCCATCAACTCCATCCACAAAAGCATTTAACTATTAAACACAAATGCAAAAAACCCACCAAGACTGTAAAAGAAGTTCAAAACAGAAGTGAAATTTGGAATATCAGGACAACCTGGCTCTGATACCAATTGAAGGAAATTGGACACGAGGATTTCCATGAGCAGCGGAAGGATCTTTCCAAATTTCAATCATATATGAACATTACAATTACAATCACAAACGAAAATATACGGTTATGAACAAAACATAAATTACAGCAGGCTTTACTACATGATCAAGGGATAGGACTAACAAACCTTTGAAGACTCATCTTCAAGTTTCTTGATCACGAACGCTCGATCACAGCAACACAACAACACACGAACGTTCGTCTAACACGACCGCTACACTGCACGATCACAACGAACTCGAACTAAGTGATCGCCAAGGTCACGAACAACCCAAACATCGCGAACGGCCTCCATAGAACATCGACTGTGTTGAGTTGAGTATGATGAAAAAATAGGCATGCGCAGTGGAATTGAGGACCAATTTTACTCTAATTGCACAAAAATAACATACGACCCTAAATTAATTAATTAGGGTTTTTTTAAAAAAATATTACCTTTGAAGCTCCTGAAACGCTTCTATCTCCACCCGAACACGAACCGGACAATGACTAGAGGTGACCTACTACCCGATGGATGAAGAAACCAAGAGAGAGAAAGAGATGGAAATAGGAGATGGATTTTTTGGGTTGGATTTTTTTTTCAACCCAATTTTAAAAACTAATTTTGGCAAAATGTCAAAAAGATTTTTATCCAGATTGAAAGCCCAAATCTATAGAAAAAACTATGCAAAAATTGCACGAAACAAATTCATAAAAATCCAACACCTCAAAATCCACTATCTAAGTGGGCTTGATGTCTCCACTATACGCCAACACTTAGCCCACTATCTTGTTAGTGGAATTATCCAACAAAAGTTGGGATTTTCCCACTAACTTTAGTCAAAGGGCAAAATGGTCATTTTGTCAAAGTCAAAATTTGATCGAAAAGTCAACATTTTGACTTTTTATGATTTTTTTCGTGTTGACTAATTTTGACCTCCCGAGCACGAATCCTTATTCATTTTCTTGAAATTCAAATCACATTTGAATATAAGGCCGGTCAAAGTTTGACTTTTTCAAGTCAAAAATCAATTCTTTGACTTTTTACATCTTTGACCATTTCCATTATTACCGAGCTTCCGAATATGAACGTATTCATATTCTTGAAATTTAAATCACATTTAATCATTAAAGCTGTATCTCTAAACTGAAAACCGACCACTATATCACATATACTTACCGGTTTCTCTCTCTTCACCTAATTCGAACAATTTGAATCATTCTATCATATTATTCTAAGTTTATTCCATATGAGCTAGTAGGGGAACTAATAGACCTATAGATCATGGGCTCCAACGATCCAAGATTAACTGGCTAAAACTCTTTTAGACGGAGCTAATCAATATTCGTTAACTAATGGATCATTCCACTATAGTCCCGTAGTTGCACTCCCCTTACTATAGATATATATTTATCCATATGATATAACCATGATTAGTAAGCTAATCCTTCATAGGTTGTTCGTAATCTCGGCTGGGTCATAAAAATTGTTTTACCCCCAAGACTCTTGTTCCTTAAGCTCCACTGATCCTCTAATGAACAATTGGTTTAAGGTTCAACCTATAAACCGAACCCCTCTCGGGCCAAAGAGAGGGTGGGGTCCCTTGTTCAAGACCTGAATTCGGTACTAAAGGGAACAACCTATCTACTATCCCTATAACGGGTAGGAGTAAATTCCGTCTTACACCCTATGTTCCTAGCTATCCATCTGATCTTACCACTGAAATGGGAGGCTTATTGGGCCAGCGATAATGAACTGCCCTCACCTATGCAGATCTAAGGATAATTCCGAGTGAACAGGAGTTGATAGTTACCTTAGGATTAAGATTAAGTTACCTAGGTTATCAATTAACGAAATAGTCAGTTTTATACATAAAACGGCGTTTAGAACGTAAAAAGTGACTATTTCATGGTTCAGTCTTATGTAAAATCTTTACATAGGATGCCCCCACTTTCATGTCTCCACATGAACGGTTTAGGATCACATCATTTGTACTAACTACAAAATGGGCCGCATCCATAGTGTCCCCAGAATAAGGCGCCAAACCTTATTCATATACTATAGACCATTTTGGCTATATATTTGTACTTGATCCACATTTATGTCACTACATAAAGTTCAAAATTAAACTTAATAGCCTCGGATCCTTAGTTTATTAGATTCATGAATATAGAATTTAATTTTACTAAATATTTTCAATAACAACTTTATTGAACAACAATATGATATTACAAACTATGAGTTTTAGGACATAAAATCTAACAGAGTATGACACCACCAAGAAGATTACCTTGGTATTCTCGGTGTTAGAATCCAGAGGGTGGGTTTTGTGTGGACTTGGTTAGAGACAGAAATTGAAGGAAGAACAATCGTGTAAACGATTGAGCAAGTGGGAGATGAAACAACCTATCGTATAGGTCGATGCCCAATCGTTTAGTAAAAGCTATACGTTTGTCTAGCAAAAGCTATGCGATTGTTTAGCTCATCATCTTGCTAAGTGTCTATCGTGTAAGAACACTCCACGATCGTTTAGCTAACTCCAAATTGTCATTTAGTAAATCTGATTTACTTGACAACTATCCATGAGGAATTTTCTGAGATTGGAAATCTCAAATCAACAACTTTGCAAATCTTACCAAAATTAGGAAAACATTTTTTCTTTTATCTCATGGTTACCATGAAACCACTAATAACCTCCCACTCAATTGGTTATTATAGAAAAAGAGATAATTATCCAATAGTTAATATTATTATAAATGTAAATGTTAACTAACGTGCCATACTATATTTATAACCTATAGTTTTAATATTTCATCTCATGAAACATATAAACCATAGCTCTTTTTCTATTCCATGGCACTTAATGTAAATCTCATTTACATTAACCCTCCACTTGATGTATCTCATACACCATACTGATCATATCATATATAATCGAAAAACCTCTTGTCAATTTGAACATTTCAAATCAACACCAAGAACTAATCCTCAACTTGAATCCATTGAGCTGCCAAGGGGACCTTATGGACGTGTAGCTCGAAGCTCCAACGATATGTGAATAACTAACTAAACTCTTTAGTTAAGGGATTCACCATCCGTTAACTGCCAAGCACTCCATTAAATATTGACAGTTGAACTCTCCTTACTATAGATATATTATGTGTCCATCTTAACCAATCAACAGTGTAACAACCCTTCACAGATCGCTCGTAAGTATAGCTCGGCCAATAACCATTATGCCCTTGTAGTTACATCTAACTCCTTAAGTACCACTAATCCCTCTAATGTACATAAATCATAGTCCTACTATGACTGAGTCCTCTCTTCCAAAGAAAAGCTGTGGCCACTATGTTCAAGCCTCAAAATCAGCCCTTAAGGGAGCAATCTATTTACTTACCCCTACTTCGGGGAAAGAGTGAATTCCATCTTGTGTATTAAGTTCCCAGCTCCCAAATTAGACAAGTCCGCAAAAAGGTAGGCATGCTGAGTTGGCAATCTGGTCACTCTCACCCATACTAATCAAAGGACCGCTCTTAAAGGCAAGAGTTCCTAAAACACTCAGGATTGAGATCGTGTCACCTATGGTCATTTAGGTGAGATGTAAGTCTCCAATATCAACGACGTTATATACAGAGTCTAATCATCTCGTGGTCTGGTCTTATACAAACTCTTTGTATAGAACACCCTCGCTCGCATATCTCCACATGAATGGTCAGGATCTACCATTTGTAGTAGTTTACAATACTTGCAAACCTCTACAAAGTGGGCTATATCTGTAGTGTCACCAGGATCAGGTATCCCAACTTAATCCTTTTACTGCAGACCTATTTAGGTTATCACTTAAGGCATGATCTACTTGTATATCTCATATACATGCTTAAGTTTACATATAATAACCATGGAGCTTTGTTTATTGGATATGAGTAAATGCTAGAATGAAATAACACTTATTTTATTTATAAACAATGTGTATAATTACAAACAATGAGACTTCGGGAGAATTAGGACATCAATCCCAACATTTCATACTTAAGGTAACTTAGGATAACTCGATCTTAATCTGAGCTAGCTATGAACTCCTGTTTATTCGGGATTATCCTTTGATCTGCATGGGTGAGAGTAGTCTGACAACACTACTCAATAAGCCTTCCATTTTGGGGATAAGACCGGATGGATAGCTGGGAACATAGTCTTGCAAGATGGAATTCACTCCTACCCAATGTAGGGTTAGCAGATAGGTTATTCTCTTAAGTGCTGATTCCAGGTCTTGAACAATCTGGGCCACACCTTCTCATGATAGAGAAGGACATGATTCCATAGTATTATGAATCGAATTGTTCATTAGAGGGTCAGTGGGAACTTAAGGAACGAGATGTATTTACAGGGGTAAAAGATAATTTTGACCCAGCTGTAATTACGAACGATCTATGAAAGATCAACTTATTGATTATGGTTTATATGGATAGAAATATATCTACAGTGAGGAGAGTGCAACTATTGAGCTATAATGGTGTGTCTTTATAATAGCGAATAGTAATTAATTCGATTAAAGAGTTTTAACGAATTAATTACAGGTCGCTGGAGTTCATGATCTGTAGGTCCATTAGGTCCCTCTATTAGCTCATTAAATTGGAAAACAAATTGAGTATTGATGTATGAAATTAGAGTTATGAATTTGAAATGTTTAACTTCAATTTTTAGGGTTTTCAATTGATTGTATTTGATACGATTATAAACGTTTAATTTAATTGAAATTAAACGGAATTGAAAAATCAATTAATATTTAAATTATGATTTAAATTTAAAACTGATTCATCAATGATATTAATATTTATTAATTTAATATTTAAATATTAAATGAATATTATTAAAAAATCAATTAATATTAGTTTTATTTAAATTAATTATTTTTATAAAATTAATTTAAACAAAATGATTTTTTGAAATCATTTTAGGTTAATGGGTTTTTCCATTTTTGGGAAAAACCCACTAACATGTTTGATGGAATACCATTAAATTCCAATTTGATTTTGGTGATGATCTTCAAGCTGGAGCTGTCCACCATGCAACCTTGTACATTTGCATGATCTTTACCTATATATAGAAGCTCCATGCATGAAGATCAAAGAGGATGCTAAGATTTACTTTCTGAATTGATAACCCAAAAACCCTATTCTTGTTCTTCATCAAATCAACTTATTTAAGTGTTTTTACCACACGTTCTAGCTTGAGCATAGTAGAGAAGATCTTAGTATTCTCACTGTTTCAACCTCTTTCTTGGTGAATCTCATTTGATTTTTGAAGGATATCTTCAAAGGTAATATGTGTTTCAAACCATCTTTTGAATATTATATGTACAACATGCTTAAAACTCAAATTAAATGTAGTTTAAGTGCTTATTGTTTCTGTAGTCTTCCGTTGCATGATATATCATTCCTTCACCAGGGTGTTGCTAAGGTCAAGGTCTCTTACGCCACAGCCAAACTTCCAGTTTTAGAATTGTTATTGTAAACTTTGTAGTTAAGCCTGGAAGTTGTATAAACATCATACTGTTTGTAATAAAATGAGTTTAGTCAAACAGTTGTTGTTTATATCCTTGGCTTAAAGTTTTATGAGTGTATAAAGGTTCAGATGGGCAGTAGGTATCACAAAAGAGTGGTATCTGCTATTCTCACACCTCCCTTCGGTTTCTAAGAGACGGGCCTGGGATGGGGTGTGACAATCCATTTTCCATATTTCATAAACATAAAATACAGCTATGGACAAGAGTATTCTAATTGACTTTATCATGGCAACGGGAGAGAAGGTTTCTTCATAGTCTATCCCTTTCTTTGGGTAAACCCTTTTGCCACAAGTCTTGCTTCTTAGGTCTGTACCTTACCAGCTTGGTCTCGTTTTCTCTTTTAGATCCATTTGCAACCGATGGGTTTTACCCCTTTAGGTTGATGTACAAGATTCCAGACTGAATTGAAATACATAGATTCTATTTCAAGGTTCTTTAATCCATTTGTCTTTATCCACATAATTCATTGCTTGTTTGAAAGTCAATGGATCATTTAAACCATCATCTGGTATGATGACTTGAGTTTTAGTTAAACCCATGTACCGGCCAGGCTGTTGCACAATCCTACCACTACGTCGGCAATCTCTTGTGAAGGACGTAATGTATTAGTTTCATCAACAGCTCTTGTTGATGGACCTGTTCTGTCAGCAACTTTTGTTGATACATTTGTCGTTTCATTGGACATTTCTTCTATTACTAGCTTACTGTGAGGTTGATGATATTTCATGTGGTCCTTCTCTAAGAAAGATTCATTTGTCGATACAAATACCTTATCTTCCTGAAGATCATAAATGTAACCACCCTTTGTTTCTTTAGGTAGTCTACAAATAGGCATACTTTTAAACGACGTTCTAACCTTTTAGGATTTTGCACCAACACGTGTGCTGGGCAACCCCAGATTCTGAAGTGATGTAAACTTCCTTTACGCCCTATTCAGAGCTGTAAAGTGTTTCAAAAACACTTTTCGAGGGCATCATGTTCAAAATATATACCCCAGTTTCAACTGCGTGTCCCAAACAAGAATTTAGTAATTGAGCATAACTCATCATGGAACGAACCATCTTTAACAAGGTTCTATTTCTCCTTTCTGCCACACCATTTTGTTGAGGTGTGTCAGGGGCTGTGAGTTGAGACTGGATTCCATGTCCTATCAAATAGTTCTGAAATTCCAAGTCCATATACCCACCACCTCGATTTGATCGAAGTGCCTTAAGCTTTTTACTTAATTGGTTTTCAACCTCAGTCTTATATTCTTTGAACTTTTCAAATATTTCGGACTTTTGATGCATTAGGTAAATATGCCCATACCTTGAATAGTCATCAATGAAGCTGATTAAATATTCATACCCTCCTCTAGCTCTAACATCCATAGGACCACAAAGGTCTGAATGTACCAGCTCTAAGAGTGCTTTGGCTTTAAGACCTTTTCCAGAAAAAGTTCATTTAGTCATTTTACCCTCAAGACAAGATTCACATGGTGGTAATGAACTTTCTTCTAATTGATTTAGATGACCGTTCTTAACCGATCTCTTAATCCTATCGAGATTTATGTGACCCAGTCTCAAGTGCAAAAGATAGGCATTTAGAGAAACTTTTCTTTTTTCATTATGAGTTTCGACTGTTTTATGTTAGATCTTTATGTCCTAAAACTCGTAGTTTGTAAATTAATAAACATATCCTGTTTTGTTTTTCGATAAAGTTGTTATTGAAATTGTAACCTAAATCCAATAAACTAAGATCCTTGGCTATAACATGAATACTCGAACTATATGTAGAGACATATCATAGGATCAAGTTCAAGTATATAGCCAAAACTGTCTATAGTATAAGGATAGGGTTGGGTACCTTATCCTGAGGACACTATGGACGTGACCCACTTTGTATTAAGTACAAACGATGAGATCCTAAATCGTTCATGTAGAGACATGTGAGTGGGTGCGTCCTATGCAATGAGTTTACATAAGACAGGACCACGAAATTAGTCACTTTCTCTGTATAACGCCGTTTACTGAAGAAACTGACTATTTCACAAGATGACCTAGGTAACTCGATCTTAATCCTGAGCTAACTATGAACTCCTGTTTATACGAGATTATCCTTTAATCTGCATGGGTGAGAGTGGCCAGACATCGCCGACTCAACAAGCCTACCATTTTGGGGATAAGATCGGATAGATAGCTTGGGACATAGTCTTGCAAGACGGAATTCGCTCCTACCCATTTCAGGGATAGTAGAGAGGTTGTTCCCTTAAGTACTAACTCCAGAACTTGAACAAGAGGCCCCACCCTCCACTTGGCTCGAGAGGGACTTAGGTTTGATGGTTGGACCACAAACCGATTGTTCATTAGAGGATTAGTAGAACTTAAGGAACAAGAAGTACTATAGGGGTAAAACGGACATTTGACCCAGCTTTAGCTACAAACATCCTGTAAAGGATCGACTTACTGAACATGGTTATATCAAGTGGACGAAAATATATCTACGGTGAGGGGAGTGTAGCTACTGGGCTATAGTAGAGTGTCCCGATAGTTAATGAATGTTAGTTAGCTTGGTTAATGAGAACAGTCGGTTAACCTTGAATCGTTGGAGCCCATGATCTGTAGGTCCATTAGGTCCCCCTACTAGCTCATATCGGAATAAAGCCTAGAACAATTAGATAGGAAACTTTGAATCGTTCAAAATCGGGAAAGGGTATTATCGTCAATTGTGTTTGACACAATAATTTAATTATGAATTAAATTATTAAATGAGAGATAAAATATTTAAAAGTGTTTTAAATACTATATACAAGAATAAGGATTCGTATATAATGGATTGCACAAGGTTTTAATGATTAATTGGATTAATCATATGAAATTAATTGGAAAAGTTTCAAATTAATTACCAAAAATTAATTTTAATTTAGAATTGAAATTAAAATTAAAATGCAAGCTAAAATCAGATTTTGGATCAAGGATAGTGGATTTTGTTGGAATCCCACTTATGCATGGTGATTCAAAGTGGAGAAACAACTCATCCAGGCAGTCTTGCATGTAATGTTACATGAACACCTAGAATCCACTATTGCTTGCATTTCCACCATGTGTCTTTCATCTTAAGGCTTCTTGATGCATGGATTCCCTCTATAAGTAGAGGTAGAATCAGATTGAGAGCTGAACACAACCATTTCCATACTGTTATGCTGCTGGAATTTTATTTCAAACTCACCTACCTTCATATATCTCTCTAGAGCTTGAACCTTCAAGCATTC
Organism: Benincasa hispida; assembly: GCF_027475165.1. Lineage (NCBI taxonomy): Eukaryota > Viridiplantae > Streptophyta > Magnoliopsida > Cucurbitales > Cucurbitaceae > Benincasa > Benincasa hispida. The sequence continues at coordinate 54,969,022 of NC_143482.1, forward strand.
CCTTCCCATTCCCTATCTCTATAGACCCCCACAAGTCGTTCTTGGCCTGGAGAATAGTAGGGAAGATACTAAAGGTGGTCCACACACCGTTCGTGAGTAAAAGAATCAAAGGGAGTTGCTGAATTGGTCTCCAAAAAGGTTAGTACAAATTCTGCTCTCTGTTTATGGTATTTGGACAGCATGCTTTCATTTTCTAAAATTGATGTAGTTAAGTGCCTTCAATCCTAAAATTGCTTCCGCATGTGTTATATGAACACCTTCAATTGGTATCAGAGCATGAATAAGGCACCTAACATGCATTAATTTTAGCTTGGTGGGTAGCTTTTCATATGATGAAACTGTGTAGAAACTAAAGAAAATTGGTTTGGGATTGAATTTAATTCTCCTTCAATTCATTTGAATTAATTGTAATTACCTACATATTTATGGGCATTAATGTGTTCATATAGAGTCTGTAAATTTTGAGAGTCAATAGAGTCCATTTAAGCCGTCAATTTGAAGAAATTCGGAGACTGTTCAAAGCTGGCCGAAAATTCCAGCATGGTGTTTTTTTTAGTTCCAGCCCAAGTGTGTTCTTCACTTAAAGGCAAAATGGTCCAGTTCAAGCAATCCAAGGGCGGTTCGGGTCGGTTCGAATGTTTTGAGAGCGGTCCAAGCCCTATTTGAAATTATTATTGTAATATTTTTAGTTTTTTTTTTTGCTTGATTAAAAATCCCAAAACCAATTCACCTTAGTTAACTTAATTAATTATGCATTATTGAATGTTTGTTTTAATTAAATAGTATTTTATGTGCATAATATATGTCATTTAGATTTAAAATCCCACCATAGGAAAGCATGAATCATGCATTAATTAATATGTTATAAGAGTTATGATATTAATTAAATGCATGTATAAAGTTTCAGGAAATTAATATAAATGTTGTATTAATTTAGGGAGATGCATGCTTGAATGGTTATTTTCAAAATTGATTAATTGATATAAAAGTTATATTAATTAAAAGAGAAAATATACAAAGCATGAAGCATGAAACTTCTTTAGTTTGATTATAAATGTTATATTCAAATTAGGCTTGTTATAGATTGTTTTTATAATTGTTATAAATGAGATAGAAATCTAAAATCTATAACAAAGATAAGGTGCATGCTCACATAGGGTTAATTTGAATCCAAATTTCGATCAATTTCAATTAGATTTGAATAGGTCGATATCTTGTAAAATCGAAGTTACAAGAAAACTCACCTGGCAAGATCTTGGCAAAAAGTTAGATAAAATGACTAAGGTTGAAGCTATTTAAGTTGACGGTACGGAATACCTACTACCTGGAGATCGAGCCGGCATCTGAGTTAAGTTAAACTGATTTTATGAGCATGTGTGACCGGTGTGAGATAATAAAATTTGTTTATCAGCTAGACATCGTAGGTTAAAAATCTAGTATAAAAGTTATACTCGGAAGAATCATCTAGACTTAGGATATGTTTAGTTAGCCGAAATGTATCGCTAAGTTTTTTATACCCTAGCCGTTTAGAATACTTCAGCTGGAGAGAAGTAATGTACTTTTAGCTTTAGTGTCCCTGAGAGTTCACACCGTGAGATTTATGCTCGGCTTTGGGCTGCCCTGGGAGCGGACTCCATTCAGAGAGTGTTTGCATGAGTCAATCCCAAGGTAAATAGGGGAAGTTGTTTATAATAAGTGGGAGAAGGAAGTGTGTCAACACATCCTATGGTCTCTTCCATTAGATTGCACCGTGAGATTCCTCTAATGCGCCTGCATGTCTGCCCTGGAGCAACCTTACCAATTGGAGGGTTGTATTATAGGATTCGGAACTCCGTGAACTCTTGAAACAGATAGGGTCTCTCAGGTCCGTTTTCATTCTTGTCTTTCCAACTTCGGGAGCATAATGATTCCGATCTTTAAGGTCTGAAAATGGAGGGTCACACTTACGAGAATCACTAAGTGTTAGTAAATTCTTGACCAAAGTAGCGATAACTGTGTTACTATAGGAATAAGAGTTATTCTGGTGATAGTATCTAGTCAAGATAGTCTTGGTTCAACGGAGGAATAGTCGATCACCCCTCAGTGGATGTTATTCTAAACCATTGAAATATCGTTGCATAATATAATAATGAAGGGTACATTATTAGTAGTTTTTGCTAAACTTGATTGGATTTAAAAGATTAATGTTTTTTACTGAAAAGGATATGTTTTTCTTTTCAGCATGACTAGCTCTTTAGAGCAACTCTTAGCTTCCGAGAAACTAAACAGTGATAATTACTCAACATGGAAAAGCAATCTGAATTCAATGCTAGTAATAGATGACCTGAGATTTGTCTTAACTGAGAAATGTCCTTAGGCCCCTACCTCGAAAGAAGCACAAGGTAAATATGATTCACTAGTTGCTGAAACATGTTTAGTGGAGGATGATACCTCAACTTGGATATTGGATTCAGGAGCCACTAATCATATTTACTTCTCTTTTCAGGAAACTAGTTCTTGGAAAAATCTTGAAGAAGGCGAGATCATCCTCAAGGTTGGAACAGGAAAGGTTGTCTCGGCTGAAGCAGTGGGAGATTTAATGTTGTTTTTTAACGATAGATATATCATACTTAAAGATGTTTTGTATGTACCTCTTATGAAGAGGAATTTAATATCTATCACTTGTATTATGGAACAAATGTATAAAATATCTTTTGAAGTTAATGAAGCATTCATTTTCAGAAAAGGTATTCAAATTTGTTCTGTTATACTTGAAAACAACTTATATAAGTTAAGACCAACAAAAGCAAAATTTGTCTTAAATACTGAGATGTTTAAAACAGTCGAGACTAAGAATAAAAGACAAAAAGCTTCTTCTAATGCCTATCTATGGCATCTAAGACTTGGTCACATAAATCTCAAAAGGGTTGAGAGATTGGTTAAGAATGGACTCCTAAATCAGTTAGAAGATAATTCTTTACCTCCATGTGAGTCTTGTCTTAAGGGAAAAATGACTAAGAGATCTTTTACTGGAAAAGGTCTCAGAGCCACAATACCCTTAGAGCTCGTACATTCGGACCTCTATGGACCAATGAATGTTAAAGCTTGAGGTGGGTATGAATATTTCATCAGTTTTATTGATGATTATTCAAGGTATGGTCATATTTACCTAATGCATCACAACTCCGATTCTTTTGAAAAGTTCAAAGAATATAAGGCTGAGGTTGAGTACCAGTTAAGTAAAACAATTAAGACACTACAATTAGATCGAGGTGGGGAGTACATGGACTTAAGATTCCAGGACTATATGATAGAACACGAAATCAAGTCACAACTCTCTGCACCTAATATGCCTCAGTAGAACGGTGTATCTGAAAGAAGAAACAGAACCTTATTGGATATGGTTCGCTCAATGATGAGCTTTGCTGAGTTACCTGATTCCTTTTGGGGACATGCATTAAGCGACTGCTGTCTATATTTTGAATAACGTTCCTCTAAAAGTGTTTTAGAAACACCTTATGAGTTATGGAAAGGGCGTAAAGGCAGTTTACGTCACTTTAGGATTTGGGGATGCCTGGCATACGTGTTGGTGCAAAATCCTAAAAAATTGGAATGTCGTTCAAAACTATGCCTATTTATAGGTTATCCAAAAGAAACAAAAGGTTGTCTATTTTACGATCCTCAAGAGAATAAGGTATTTGTATCGACAAATGCCACATTCTTAGAAGAAGACCACATAAGAAGTCATCGACCTTGCAGTAGACTAGTATTGAATGAAATTTCCAAAAAGGCTACAGATAGAGCTAGTTCATCCACTAAAGTAGTAGATAAAACTAGTGCATCTGGTCAGTCATATCCTTCTTAAGAGTTGAGAATGCCTCGACGTAGTGGGAGGGTTGTTCATCAGCCTGACAGTTACTTGGGTTTAACAGAAACAAAAGTTGTCATACCTGATGACGACATAGAGGATCCATCAACCTATAAACAGGCGATAAAAGATGTGGACTGTGATCAGTGGGTCAGAGGATCCATCGACCTATAAACAGGCGATAAAAGATGTGGACTGTGATCAGTGGGTCAAAGCCATGGACCTCAAAATGGAGTCTATGTACTTCAATTCTGTCTGAAAACTTGTAGATCAACCAAATGATGTAAAACCAATTGGTTGTAAGTGGATCTACAAGAGAAAATGAGACCAAGTCGGTAAAGTACCGACTTTTAAGGCTCGACTTATGGCAAAGGGTTATATCCAGAGAGAGGGAGTGAACTATGAAGAAACTTTCTCTCCCATTGCCATGCTTAAGTCGATTAGAATACTCTTATCCATTGCCACCTTTTATAACTATGAAATTTGGCATATGGATGTCAAGACAGCCTTTCTAAATGGCGATCTTAAGGAGAGTATCTATATGGCTCAACCAGAGGGGTTTATTGCACAAGGTCAAGAACAAAAGGTTTGTAAGCTTTAGAAATCCATTTATGGGTTGAAACAAGCTTCTAGATCTTGGAATATAAGATTTAATACTGTGATCAAATCTTATGGCTTTGAACAGAATGTTGACGAGCCTTGTGTTTACAAGAAGATCGTCAATTCTACTATAACATTCTTAGTTTTATATGTTGATGATATTCTACTCATTGGAAATGAAGTAGGTTACTTAACTGACATCAAGAAATGCGCAGTATGTTCTTGGGATTCAGATTATTCGGAACCGCAAGAACAGAACACTAGCCATGTCTCAAGCAACTTATATAGACAAAATGTTGTCTAGGTATAAGATGCAGAATTCCAAAAGAGGTCTATTACCTTACAGATATGGAATTCATTTGTCAAAGGATCTATGTCCTAAGACACCTCAAGAGGTTGAGAATATGAGACGCATTCCCCATGCTTCCGCAATAGGGAGCCTGATGTATGCAATGTTATGTACTAGACCTAACATATGCTACGTAGTAGGGATAGTCAGTAGGTATTAGTCTAATCCTGGATATGATCATTGAACTATCGTTAAGAATATCCTCAAGTATCTTAGAAGAATGAGGAACTACATGCTCGTGTATGGTACTAAGGATTTGATCCTTACTAGATACACTGACTCTGATTTTCAAACAGATAAAGAAGCTAGAAAGTCTACATCTGGATTAGTGTTCACTCTTAACGGAGGAGAAGTAGCGTGGAGAAGTGTGAAGCAAAACTGTATTGCAGACTACACAATGGAAGCTGAATACGTAGCTACTTGTGAAGCAGCAAAGGAAGCAGTATGGTTGAGGAAATTCTTGACAGATTTGGAAGTTGTTCCAAATATGCATCTGCCTATCACCCTATATTGTGATAATAGTGGTGCAGTTGCAAATTCAAGAGAACCAAGAAGCCACAAGCGTAGCAAGTATATTGAGCGCAAATACCATCTGATCCGAGCGATTGTATATCATGGAGACATTGTAGTAACCCAGATATCTTCTGAGTAAAATATTGCTGATCATTTTACAAAGGCCCCCACGGCTAAAGTGTTTGAAGGTTACCTACAGAGTCTAGGTCTACGAAGTTTGTAAACTAGGACAAGTGGGAGAACTATTGGGTATATGCCCTAGTTTATTGTATTCATATGTTTATTGTACTCATATGTTTTTCACTCAACATTGTGATACTCCACTAGGAGTTTTAGTCCAAGTGGGAGTTTGTTGGATTTTATGTCGTAAAACTCGTAGTTTGTAAATTAATAAACATATTCTGTTTTTTTTTTCGATAAAGTTGTTATTGAAATTGTAACCTAAATCCAATAAACTAAGATCCTTGGCTATAACATGAATACTCGAACTATATGTAGAGACATATCATAGGATCAAGTTCAAGTATATAGCCAAAATTGTCTATAGTATAAGGATAGGGTTGGGTACCTTATCCTGGGGACACTATGGACGCGACCCACTTTGTATTAAGTACAAATGATGAGATCCTAAATCGTTCGTGTAGAGACATGTGAGTGGGGGCGTCCTATGCAATGAGTTTGCATAAGACAGGATCGCGAAATTAGTCACTTTCTCTTTATAACGCCGTTTACTGAAGAAACTAACTATTTCACAAGATGACCTAGGTAACTCGATCTTAATCCTGAGCTAACTATGAACTCCTGTTTATACGAGATTATCCTTTGATCTATATGGGTAAGAGTGGCCAGACATTGCTGACTCAATAAGCCTACCATTTTGGGTATAAGATCGGATAGATAGCTAGGGACATAGTCTCGCAAGAACGGAATTCGCTCATACACATTTCAGGGATAGTAGAGAGGTTATTCCCTTAAGTACTAACTCCAGGACTTCAACAAGAGGCCCCACCCTCTCCTTAGCCCAAGAGGGACTTAGGTTTGATGGTTGGACCACAAACCGATTGTTCATTAGAGGATTAGTGGAACTTAAGGAACAAGAAGTACTATAGGGTTAAAACGAACATTTGACCCAGCTTTAGCTACGAACAACCTGTGAAGGATCGACTTACTGAACATGGTTATATCAAGTGGGCAGAAATATATCTACGATGAGAGAAGTGCAGTTACTGGGCTATAGTGGAGTGTCCTGGTAGTTAACGAATGTTGGTTAGCTTGGTTAATGAGATTAGTCGGTTAACCTTGAATCATTGGAGCCCATGATCTGAAGGTCCATTAGGTCCCCCTACTAGCTCATATCGGAATAAAGCCTAGAACAATTAGATAGGAAACTTTGGATCGTTCAAAATCGGGAAAGGGTATTATCGTCAATTGTGTTTGACACAATAATATAATTATGAATTAAATTATTAAATGAGAGATAACGTATTTAAAAGTGTTTTAAATACTATATACATAAATAAGGCTTCATATATAATGGATTGCACAAGGTTAGAATGATTAATTGGATTAATCATATGAAATTAATTGGAAAAGTTTCAAATTAATTACCAAAAATTAATTTCAATTTAGAATTGAAATTAAAATTAAAATACAAGCTAAAATCAGATTTTGGATCAAGGATAGTGGATTTTGTTGGAATCCCACTTATGCATGGTGATTCAATGTGGAAAAATAACTCATCAATGCAGTCTAGAATCCATTATTGCTTGCATCTCCACCATGTGTCTTGCATCTTAAGGCTTCTTGATGCATGGATTCACTCTATAAGTAGAGCTAGAATCAGATTGAGAGCTGAACACAACCATTTCCATACTGTTATTGTGAGCCCTGAATCCCAATTTCTCTACTTGAGTATGTTCCCTATTGAGATTAGTGTGATAAGTTGGTTGATGTGGAAACTAGGGTGAAATGGTAGAGAAAATAGTGGAAATTAGAAGATAAGAGGAAATTTGGAAGGTTAACTTTTGGGAAAAATTTTGGAAATTTGGCTAAGTATATAATTTTGTGTGTTGGAGTGGTGTTGATGCGTTGGTGAAGGCATGTGGCTGAAGAAGGAAAAAGGAGATGATGCATTGGAAGGCACACAGGTGGGCGAGGCAGGCATGGTAAGACAGCCATGAGTCGAGCAGCCTCGGCTAGCGCCCAGGCCATGCATCGAGCAGCCTTGGCCAGCGCCCAGGCCATGCGTTAAGCAGCCCCGGTCGGACGCATGTGTCGAGTGGATACGCCCGTGCGTTGAGCACATCGCCGAGCGGCCACGCCCATGCGTTGAGCGCATTGTTAAGCGGCCACGCCCATGCGGTGAGCACCTTGCCGAGCAGCCATACCGTGCGTCGAGGTGCCTTGCCATATAGCCAAGCACGCAGCCCATGCCATGCGCCCATGCAAGCGAGCGAGTGATGGCCAGCACATGCAACACGCCCATGCGTCGAAGCAGCATGCCCATGTGCCTAAGCACCCGACCAAGCGTCAACTGCACGCAGCCCATGCGGCCAAGCACGCCCATGCATCGAGCGGCCAGCATGCTCATGCGTCGAGCGGCTAGCCTATGCAGCACACCTATGCGTTGGTTTCCATCACCATGCGCCCATGCCAAGCAAGCTGTGCGAGTGAGCCATGCGTCAGGAATGGACGGTCACCCTATGCGTTGGCCTTTAACCAAGCAATGAATGATGTAGATAAGAACCAGTGGATTAAAGCCATGGATCTCAAAATGGAGTCAATGTACTTCAATTCAGTCTGGGAACTTGTAGAGCAGCCGGATGGGGTAAAACCTATTGGTTGCAAATGGATCTACAAAAGAAAACGAGCCCAAGCGAGTAAGGTCTAAACCTTTAAGGCTCGACTTGTGGCAAAGGGTTTTACCCAGCAGGAAGGAGTGGATTTTGAAGAAACCTTTTCCTCTGTTGCCATATTTAAGTCGATTAGAATATTCTTATTTATTGCCACATTTTATGATTATGAAATATGGCAAATGGATGTCAAGACGGCCTTTTTGAACGGCAATCTTGAAGAGACTATCTATATGGCTCAACCAGAGGGATTCATAGTCCAGGGTGATGAGCAAAAAGTTTGCAAACTTAAATGATCCATTTATGGGTTAAAAAAAGCATCAAGATCCTGGAATATATGTTTTGACATTGCGATCAAAACGTATAGCTTTGAGTAGAATATTGACGAACCTGGTGTTTAAAAAAAAATCGTCAAATCTACTGTAGCGCTTCTAGTTCTGTACGTAGATAATATCCTACTTATTGGGAATAATGTAGGATTCCTGTCTGACGTAAAACAATGGCTAGCGACTCAATTCAAAATAAAAGATTTGGGTAAGGCTCAATTTGTTCTGGGCGTTCAAATCATTAGAAATAGAAAGAACAAGATGTTAGCACTGTCTCAAGCATCATATATCGACAAAATTTTGGTACGATATTCGATGCAGAACTCCAAGAAAAGGTTATTACCTTTTAGGCACGGGGTTCACTTGTCAAAGGAACAAAGTCATAAGACACCTCAAAAAGTTGAGGAAATGAGACGTATTCCCTATGCATCAGCAATTAGTAGTTTAATGTATGCCATGCTGTGTACTAGACCCGACATATGCTATGCCATGGGAATTGTCAGCAGATACCAGTCCAATCCTGGACATGCACATTGGACTACCGTTAAGAATATCCTCAAGTATATAAGGAGAACGAGGGATTTTTCGCTCGTGTATGGTGCTAAGGATCTGATCCTTATAGGGTACACTGACTTAGATTTTCAAACCGATATAGATTCAAGGAAATCAACATCGAGATATCTGTTCACTCTAAATGGAGGAGCAGTAGTATGGAGGAGTATTAAGCAAGGTTGCATTGCTGACTCTACCATGAAAGTAGAGTACATAGCCGCCTGCGAAGCAGCAAAAGAGGCAGTATGACTAAGAAAATTCCTAACAGAGTTGGAAATCATTCCAAATATGCAACTGCCTATCACCCTCTATTGTGATAATAGTGGAGCAATTGCAAACTCTAAGGAACCTCGAAGTCACAAGCGAGGAAAGCATATTGAGAGAAAATATCATCTCATCAGGGAGATCGTGCAACGAGGAGATATGATTGTCACGCAGATTGCTTCGGAGCACAACATGGCTGATTCGTTTACAAAACCCCTCATGGCTAAAGTTTTTTAGGGTCATCTACTAAATCTAGGACTACGAACTTTGATAGACTAGGGCAAGTGGGAGAAATGTAAGGGTATGGATGATGCCCTAGTTTATTGTCTTTATGTATATTATCTCTCACACCTAACTTCCTGTACCCCCCTTGAGTTTCTAGTCCAAGTGGGAATTTTTTGGGTTTAATGTCCTATAAACTCGAAGTTTGTAAATCATTAAACATATTCTATTTCTAATAAAGACGTTATTGAGGTTATTCAGTAAAAGATGTTATTGAATATATAAGTTGCGAATATCTAACCTAAATCCAATAAACAAAGATCCTTGGCTATAACATGAATACTCGAACTATATGTAGAGACATATCATAGGATCAAGTTCAAGTATATAGCCAAAATTATCTATAGTATAAGGATAGGGTTATCCTGGGGACACTATGGATGCGGCCCACTTTGTATTAAGTACAAACGATGAGATCCTAAATCGTTCGTGTAGAGACATGTGAGTGGGGGAGTCCTATGCAATGAGTTTGCATAAGACAGGACCGCGAAATTAGTCACTTTCTCTTTATAACGCCGTTTAATGAAGAAACTGACTATTTCACAAGATGACCTAGGTAACTCGATCTTAATCCTGAGCTAACTATGAACTCCTGTTTATTCGAGATTATCCTTTGATCTGCATGGGTAAGAGTGGCCAGACATCGCCGACTCAACAAGCCTATCATTTTGGGGATAAGATCGGATAGATAGCTGGGGACATAGTCTCGCAAGAACGAAATTCGCTCCTACCCATTTCAGGGATAGTAGAGAGGTTGTTCCCTTAAGTACTAACTCCAGGACTTCAACAAGGTTTGATGGTTGGATCACAAATCGATTATTCATTAGAGGATTAGTGGAACTTAAGGAATAAGAAGTACTATAGGGTTGAAACGAACATTTGACCTAGCTATAGCTACGAACAACCTGTGAAGGATCGACTTACTGAACATGGTTATATCAAGTGGACGGAAATATATCTACGATGAGGGAAGTGCAGTTACTGGGCTATTGTGGAGTGTCCCGGTAGTTAACGAATGTTGGTTAGCTTGGTTAATGAGATTAATCGATTAACCTCGAATCGTTAG